>NC_135319.1:6769462-6939462 GCF_048772815.1 Callospermophilus lateralis
GCCAAAAGACACATATATTTCATATTTTGAAAAATCTGGACAGTGTATGTATGCATATATATTATATATATATATATATATATATATATATATATATATATATATATATATATATATACACACACACACACACACACACACACACACAACCAAACACACACACACACAGACATTAAATACTAGCAATATATATGCCAATCAAAATTCATCGTGAAATATATATTATCCATGTATCCAAAAATATTTATTTTACTGAACATGGATTTCTGTATAAAGTTTTTCAACTAGGAAACTCAACCATAGGTTGAATTTGCAATTCCAACAGCAGTTCCAACAGCGTTTAGGAGGAGTGATCTCTTCTCACAATTTGTATCTGCCAAGTTAGCCACCTCACAAGAATGTACGTGTGATACAAGGTATGATTCTATATGTGCATATAAAAATACATGCGCTGAGTAGGATACAGAGAAATGGGGGAGACAGGAATTCACATATTTCATAAGTTTAAAAACACATGGAGAACGCTTTCAACAAAAAATTGACTAGATTTATAACTCCTAACCTATAATATAAAAAGAAGTCCAACCATGCCTCCTCTGATTTGCGTGTATTTCTATTCTGTTTTGGTGATTTTTCTCCATCATGTTAGGATTAGTAGTCAGAGTCTAGTAGGGCATGGGTTTGTGTCAGGGATTCAGTATTTCAAATGTAAAATTGGAAAATGAATCCAATGTGTATGCAAATGTGTGCTACACAAAAATCTGCCCAATCTCATCCAAAAGAATGCCTTGACATTACCTTCGCCCCAAGTAACACATGTAGAGGAGATGAGGTAGAAAATATGTGAATACATATCTGGAATTGAATATGCTCAGGAGTTCACAACCTTGGAAGTGGAAGAGGAGTTTCCAACAGTAAGGTACAGGGTAAACACTCCAGAAACATGGAGCTCTGCTGGCCTAGACACTTCTGGAAAAACTGCCTCTGAGGTTGGGCACTTGAAACATATGTTGTTGTCAGGAGCTTTAGCTTCCTTTGTAGTGAGACCATCAAAGCTGGGTCTGCATCTATGTGACCTGAAGGACATGGTTTCTTATTTACCAATGAACATGAGGCAGCAGTGCTGAATTCTCTTTTTGTGGGTCAACTGTGGCCACTGGGGGCTAAGTGTCTCCCCGTGTGGTCTGCGAAGCCATTTAGTCATCCTCCACTTTTCGTGGTGTTTCTTGCTGCTCCACTGGGAGTTTGGTATTTCCTTCACGAAATACAAGGAGTTCAACTGGGAAAGAGTGCTGGAGGGAGTTCTGTCACGTGTGGTGGTTCAGGGTCTGCAGGAGAATTCAACAACCAGGCTTCTATCCCACATTGCTTGCTCCGATGACCATAGAAACCTGATTCTGAACATTGCTCTGGAATTTCTCCATATAACAAGATGCCTTTACATACAAGGGTTGGCTACCTGCACCATGTCAGTCACAAGCCATTTGGAAGCCAATTGCAGATCCACATGAAAACAAAACAGTTGTTTTATCACACACCTGTCCACCACTGCTCTAGGCCCACTACTCAGCAGGCTCCAACTTACTGGCATCTCTGTTCTACACCATTTTCATGAGACCCAGTCAATCAAGGCACTCTCTGGAACACTCATGATCAGCAACAGGACATCCAAAGGTGCCACCTGGTCATGGGAATTTCAAAAATTTTCATGGTATTTATCTAGTCATTTTTCAAGGTAAAAGTTGGAGGCACTGTGGGTTTCAATTCATTCAGGAACCATTAAATGTTGAGGAAGCTCATTTCAATGAAAGCTCTGGAGAACTCTCGCAGGTAAGGTTTTCCAAAGACTGGCCAAAATGTCACATGAAGCCAGGCCCATTGAGGTCTACAATGTGACGTCCATGTATCTTTTGACTCTCAACCATGGCTGCCAAGTCTTTCAGAATAAAATAATGTGATACCCAGGCTGAGATTCCCAGTGCTCTGTGGAAAGCCACCTGGGACTAGATCACCGTTTCCATGGGCGACTCTCATGCATGGCCTCCTAATATCCCAATACAATTCATGGCAATACTTCTCTGAGGTTAGTTCCAGAACTCAGTCTCCAAGGAGAATCACACCAGAGTTCAAGCCAACGTGGACCCATTCATCTCTTCCTACCACCACACAAATGACAACAATTAAAACCAAAACACTCCCACATGGCACTCATCTTCTTATATATATACACACACATCATAACCTCTGGCTGGAGGTTTCCATGAAGGTTCAGCCCAAGACAGTGTCCAATATAAGCTCCTTTGCTCCTCATTTGCCATAATCATGGTGGCCTGGACACCCTCCTTGTGAATCAGGAGTGATAAAATAGGCCTGCCGTTAATACTGCTCTGCTTCTCAAATTTGAGGCATACTGACTGTCAGGTATAGATTTTTTATGTAATTTGGAATTATGAGAAAACCCAAGCTCCTCTGAAGTGGTTTGAAGAACTCATTTGACACAAAGTTTCCCTATTCTCACTTGATGGATGTCAGGAACCTAAACGAGGAAAGCAAGAGGCTTCATTCACAATGACTGATCTGTTTTCACATTTTGGTTGTGGATGCATACATGGGATCTTTCTTTAGATCTATCTGGCGCTGAGAATGTAAGCCACAAACTCACACATGGCCAAGAGGCTGATTCAGACACATCCCTGTCCAAAACAAATTAGCAATGATCCACAGGTAATGCTCATTCATTTCCCTTTGAAAACTGTTTTCTTCAAGCTTCAAGAAGTTCGGCCTGAGGAAAAGACCTTCCTGAAATTCAGGGAAACAGAACCATAGGTAAGCAAATGGCCCAAAGCAGGGTTTCTCCAATGAGACTTTCCAGGTCACACTAATATCTGAGTTTTCTGAGATTCTCTTATTCCCTTCAGCTATCCAGTACATGGTCATGTCACAGAGGTTGGGGGTGGTACATATCTTGGACACAAAACCATGAGCGTATTCTGGAGAGTGGCCAGAATTCAGGAAGAAAACAGGAACTTAGGAAGATAGTAGGTGTTGCCCATATAAAAGGCAAGCAGCAGTTCATTCCTAAAATGGGTAGGATGAATGCTGGGAAGCTTTCTACTAAACAGGACAATCCACTGATGCATTCTCTTTTCTAATGTCTACAACAGCGGACAGATTGTGATAAACACACATAGAATTACTCGCCTTGTCAAAAGACTTATGAGAAACAGTACACACCAAACCAAACAAACTGACTATCCTACCTATTCTCAGAACATGAGACAAAACCAAAAACTCACTCTGAAACCCACAAAGGCACCTCCTTCCCTCAAGTAGGTCTGTGACTAACCAGAGTGTCCTCTGACTGGTGGGCCATATTATGTTCCCCCGAAATGGCCTGTCCTGTCTCAGATCTGGTCTCCTTGGCCAACCGTGAAGTTGTCAGTAGCCAGCTTTGAGCCACTACCTGCTTTCTCTGTAAAGGCCCCTCTTCAGAGCTCTTCTGGCCTTTGGCCATCCTCATATCAGTAGGTACCAAGGAAGACTGACACTGTCCTATGTAAATCCAAAAAAGTGAGCCCACTGGGACTGGGACTGGGACTGGCTCTGTGTGCCTGGCTTCCTGGATCCCAAGTTCAGAGAGTTTTATCACCAAAGAAGTGAAGTGAGTTCACAACACTCAGGAACTGAATGAGGTCACTGCCTTGGCAACCACTTTGTCCTAACAGTTGCTTTCAAGGGTACATGAGATGGAAGCTGTCCCTAATTCCTGTGACAATTTCACAAGTTAGAATGATATATCAAAAATAGGCAAGCAGGAAAATCTCTCTAGACAGGCCATGTTTGGTCCACCTTCTCTACATTAAGAAGATAGAGGCTCATTCAGACACATCCCTTCATCATGACCAAGTTGTATGCCATAGAAGATGACTATTGCTCTCTCATATCCTTCATAGCTGCCTACATGTTTTCCAGGAATCATTTCTGCATGGAACTTTGTGGTTCTCAGCAGGTGGAAGATCCCCTACATTCCTTTATTGTAAGAACAACTCTGTGCCTGCTCTTCATTAAAGTTAGATTGAGGGAACAGTGTATGATTAGGGTTAATAACAGGTTCAATTTGGGTCAGGAATTATTCTGAGGGGTGAATAATGGTGTTGGGAACCTGCAATATTTCTAAGAATATATATGTGAAATATAAGTATGTAAACATAAATCTAGGTAAGATTTGAAGCCCAGAATGGCATTGATTTGGATACTTAGATTTGAATTATGTTCTGTACAGATTTCTCAGATAAATCGATATACAATGGCATAGGGTTTTATACCTTGGATGATTGAATGTTGAAGAGAACATCCAGTCAAAAAGGGATAGTCGGTAGGATTCGCAAGATAGTCGGTAGGTTTAGGAAGAAGAGTGAGTATAGCATTTGGACCAAAGTTCTTTACCAATACCATTTCAGGTAGAGAATAAATGTAAATGTCAGAACATGTGAAGGGTCAGTCAAAATATTGAACTGGGGAAAATATTTTGGAAAGCAGATATCAATAGAAACATTAGGAAATCAGGCAAAGTATTAAGTGAGTGATAGGATTAGACATTTTCAACAGGCTTGAGGTTGAATATATAATCTCAGGAAGAAACAAATATGTAGTCACCAATAGGATTTACATATGAGAGCATTAGGCATCATGTACATGGATATTTTTAGTAATCAATCACTTTCCATTTAGGATTTAGTACAATCATAAGTGTGAACATTGCTTTTTGATTCCACAAAATTACTGTGATAAAATATGTAGATCAGTTGACATGAGTATTTCTTCCACCATTTCTGGGAGCAATATATTGAAGACCTATAAATTAGTATTGGGGGTACAAAAAGGTGTACCCTCGGTCTATGTGTATAGAGATAATGCATGAATACACCATATCGTGAATAAATTATATAACTAGTTTCAAATATATAATGGATTGAATTGATATCTGAAAATATATAAAAAATCTTATATTAATATACAATCATTCATTACAACCAGATATACAACTAATGTTAATATTAGAGTTATAGTTTATCATGAAGGGTGTGTGAGTTTTGCTTCAAAAGTATTTATGGAAATTAAAAATAATGTGTTTGGAAAGAAGTCTCATGAAAAGTCCAGTCAAGTAATATGGAGGAATACATGTGTTCTCAAGCAGGAAGTGATTGAAAGTGAAACAAATGCCTATAAATTTGTGAACTTGTGGATGAAATATATATCCTATTATGAGCATAAACTGATAAAATAGTAATGTACCAGTTTTGAATAAAAATGATGGTCAAATTACATATCATGTCCCATGGGAATCTACTTGTATTGATTTTAAACTGGGTAAGTTACTGTAGAAATATTAGGATTTGTATGCACCCTTCACTGAACTTGGTTTACAGTACTGTAAACAAATTTGTATTTCAGGTATTTGAATAATTTTGAGAATAATCTTTGAAAATTTGATTATAAATAAACATACATGAACATGAATGAATATAGGGAGTGTATTCAGACACATGTATTTTATTTTTTGAAAAATCTGGAGAGTGTATATATATATAACACACAACAGACAATAAAAAGTAGCAATATACATGCTAATCGAAATTTATCATGGAATATGCATCATCCTCAGATGGAAAATATTTATTTTACTAAACATAGATTTATGCATAATGTTGTTTAACTAGGAAGCTCACCCATAGTTTTAACTTTTAGTTCCAAAAGTCTTAAGGAGGAGTGTTCTCTTCTCACAATTTGTATCTGCCAAATCAGCCACCACACAAAAATATATGTCTGATACCATGTAGGATTCTATATGTGCATATAAAAATACACGTGCTTACTAGGCTACAGAGAAAAAAAGACTGGAATTCACATATTTGTTAACTTTAAAAACACATGGAGAACTATTTCATTTAAAAATTGACTAGATTTAAAACACCTACACTTTATCATGCATAAGGAAAGTCCAACTATACCATGCCTCCTCTGAACTACTTTTATTTCATTTCTGCTTGGTTGATTTTTTTCCATGATATTAGAATTAGTAGAAAGAGCCTTGTAGGGTATGGGTTAGTGTCAAGCATTCAGTATTTCGAATCGAAAATTGGAAAATGAATCCAATGTGTATGCAAATATGTGGTATACAAAGATCTTCCCACTCTCATTCAGAACAATGTCTTGACATTACCTTTTCCCCAAGTCAGACACAATGAGAGTAGAAGAGTACAAAAATCTATAAATACATATCTGGAATGGAAAATGCTCAGGGGTTCACAACTTTGGAGGTGGTAGAGGAGTTTGCAAAAGTAAGGGAAAGAGTAAACACTCCACAAACATGGAGCTCTGCTGGCCTAAAGACTTCTGGAAAAACTGCCTTTGAGGTTGGGCACTAGAAGTATCTGTCGTTGTCAGGAGCTTTAGATTCCTTTCTAGTCATAAAATAAAAGCTTGGTCTGCATCTATGTGACCTGGTGGACATGGTTTCTTATTTTCCAATGAACATGAGGCAGCAGTTCTGAATTCCCTCTTTGTAGGTAAACTGTTTCCACTGAGGGTAATTGTCTCCCTGTATGGACAGTGAAGCAATTTGGTCATCCTCCACTTTTCATGGTGTTTCTTGCTGTTGCACTGGGAGTTTGCTATTTGCTACAAGAAATACAGGAGTTCAATTGGGACATACGGCTGGAGGGAGTTCTGTCACGTGTGGTGGGTCAGGGTCTGCAGAAGAATGCACCAACCAGGCTTCTATCCCACATAGCTTGCCCCCTTGACCATAGCAACCTGATTCTGAACATTGCCCTGAAACCTATCCATATAACAAGATGCCTTTACATACAAGGGTCTGCTGGCTGCACCATGTAAGTCTCAAGCCACTTGGAAGCCATTGGCAAAGAATTCCGTCAACAAGGAAGTGAGGTGAAGTCACTTCCTTCAAAAACTGAATGAGGTCACTGCCTTGGCAACCACTTTGTCTAACACTTACAAGAGTCCCATGAGATGGAGGCTGCCCCTACTTCTTGTGACACTTTCACAAGTTAGAATGGAATATCAACCATACCCACCCGGGAACACCTCTCCACACAGGCCTGGTTTGGTCCGTCTTCTCTACATTAAGAAGAAAGAGGCTGATTCAGACACAAGCCTTTATCCTGACTAGATTGTTTACCATAGAAGATGACTTTTGCTCTCTCAGGTCCTTCTTAGATGCCTACATCTTCTCCATTGATCATTTCTGCATGGAACTTTGAGGATCTCCACAGGTGGAAGATCCCCTACATTCCTGTATTGTAAGAACAACTCTGTCGCTGCTCTTCTGTAAAGTTAGATTTAGGGACAGTGTATGGTTAGAGTTAATAACATGTTCGATTTGGGTTAGGAATCTTACTGTTGGATGAAAATGTTATTGGAAACCTGCGATATTTATAAGAATATGTAAGTGAAATATATTTATGAAAAAAGAAATCCAAGTAAGATTTGAAACCCAGAAAAGCATTGGACCCTTGATTAGGATACTTAACATTGAATTACATTCTGCACAGATGTCTCAGATAAATCAATATACAATGGCATATGACCTTATACCTTGGATGACTAAATGTAGAAGAGAACATCCAGTCAAAAATGGGTAGTCAGTAGGTTGAGGAAGATAGTCGGTAGGTTTAGAAAGAAGAGTGTGTATAGGTTTTGGAACAAAAGTTCTTTAGCAATAGGGTTCTGGGTAGACATTGAATGTAAATGTGAGCACATGTGAAGAGTCATTCACAATGATGAACTGGGGAAAATATGTAGGAAAGCAGATATCAAAAGAGACATTATGAAATCAGCCAAAGTATAAAGTGAGTGATAGGATTAGACATTTTCAACAGGGTTGAGGTTGAATATATATTCTTAGGAAGAAACAAATATGTAGTCACCAATAGGATTGACATTTGAGAGCTTTAGGCAACCTGGACATGGATGTTTTAGTAATCCATGCTCACTTTTCATTTAGACTTTGGTACAATCATCAGTGTGACCTTCACCTTTTGTGTCCAGAATATTACTGTGATAAAATGTATATGTAGATCAGGTGACGTGAGTATTTCTTTCATCATTTTGGGAGCAATATTTTGAAGATGTATAAATTAGAATTAAGTGTACAAGACGTGTACACTGTGTCTATGAATATAGAGATTATGCATGAATAGACCATACTATGAATAAATAACATAACTGGTGCCACTAGAAATAAGGATTGAATTGAATCTGAAAATATATAAGAAATCTTATATTGATATAAAATCATTCATTCAATCCAGTTATATATGTAATGGTAATATTAGTATTATGGTTTATCATGAAGATTGTGTGAGTTTTCAAACAAAAGTGATTATGAAAATCGAAAATAATGTGTTTGGAAAGAAGTCTCATGAAAAGACCAGTCAAGAAACATGGAGGAATACATGTGTTCTGAAGTGAAACAAATGCCTATTAATTTGTGAACTTGTGGATGAAATATATATCCAATGATGTGCAAATCTTTAGAAATATTAATGTACCAATGTTGAATAAAAATGAATATCAAAATACACATCATGTCTCATACAAATCTACTTGCATTGATGTTTCACTGGGTCAGTTACTGTAGAAATATTAGGATCTGTAAGCATCATTCACTGAAGTTAGGTTTCAGTACTAGGAAACAGTTATGTATTTCAGGTGGATGAATATTTCTGAGAATAATCTTGTGAAATGTTAATTATAAATCCATTTACATGAATATGATTGAATTTAGGGAGTGTATATAAGACACATATATTTCATATTTTGAAAAATATGTAGAGTGTATATATATATATATATATATATATATATATATATACACACACACACACACACACACACACAAACCACACACACAGACATTAAAATGTAGCAATATATTTGTCAATCGATATTCATCATGAAATATACATCATCCACAGATGCAAAAAAATTTATTTTACTAAACATGGTTTTACGTATAATGTTGTTCTTTTAGGAAGCTCACCCATAGGTTGAATTTTAAGTTCCAACAGCATTTAGTAGGAGTGATCTCTTCTCACAATTTATATCTGCCAAGTCAGCCACCTCACAAAAATATATGTGTGATTAATGTAGTATTCTATATGTGCATATAAAAATACATGTGCTGAAAAGGATACAGAGAAAAGGAGACAGGAATTCACATATTTGTTAACTTTAAAAACACATGGAGGACTATTTCAAATAAAAATTGACTAGATTTATAACACCTACCCTTTAACATGCAAAAGGCAAGTCCAAATATATACCATGCCTCCTCTGAACGGTTTCTATTTCTATTCTGTTTTGGTTGTTTTTCTCCATCATATTAGAATTACTAGTCAGAGTCTAGTAGCATATGTGTCAGTGTCAGGGATTCAGTATTTTGAATGCAAAATAGGAAAATGAATCCAATGTGTATGCAAACATATGCTACAAATAAATCTTCCCACTCTCATCCAGAACAATGCCTTGACATTTCCTTCGGCCCAAGTAAGACACAATTAGAGGAGTAGAATTAGAAAATCTGTGAATACATATCTGGAATGAAAAATGCTCAGGAGTTCACAACCTTGAAGGAGGTAGAGGAGTTTCCAAAAGTAAGGGACAGGGTGAACACTCCACAAACATGGAGCTTTCCTGGACTAAAGACTTCTTGAGAAACTGCCTCTGAGGTTGGGCACTTCAAATATATGTTGTTGTCAGGAGCTTTAGGTTAATTTCTAGTGAGACCAAAAAGTTGGGTCTGCATCTATGTGACGTGGAAGAGGTTGTTTCTTATTTTCCAATGAACATGAGGCAGCATTGCTGATTTCTCTCTTTGTAGGTAAATTGTGGCCATTGGGGGCTAAGTGTCTTCCAGTATGGACTGTGAAGCCAGTTGGTCATCCTCCAGTTTTCATGGTGGTTCTTGCTGCTGCACTGGGAGTTTGGTATTTGCTTCATGAAATACAAGGGTCTCAATTGGGACACAGTGCTGGAGGGAGTTCTTTCAAATGTGGTGGTTCAGGGAGTGGAGGAGAATGCACTAACCAGGCTTCTATCCCACATGCTTGCCCCCTTGACCATAGCAACCTGATTCTGAACACTGCCCTGAAAAATCTCCATATAACAAGATGTCTTTACATATAAGGGTCTGCAGGCTGCACAATGTCAGTCAATAGCCATTTGGAAGCTAATGGCAGATCCACATGACCCCAACACAGATGTTTTATCACACACCTGCACACCACTGCTCTTGGCCCAGTAATCAGGAGGGTCCAACTTACTGGCATCTCTGTTCTACACCATTCTCATGAAACCAAGTCAATCAAGGAACTGTCTGGTACACTCATGATCAACAACAGGAGATCCAAAGTTACTCCAGTGCCATCTGGTCATTGGAATTTTAAAAATGTCATAATATTTATCTAGCCATTTTTCAAGGATGAAGTTGGAAGCACTGTGGGTTTCAATTTATTCAGGAACCATTAAATTTTGAGAAAGCTCATTTCAATGAAAGTTCTGGAGAACTCTCAGAGGAAAGTCTTCCCAAAGAGTGGCCAAAAGGTCATATGAAGCTAGGCCCATTGAGGTCTACAATGTGAGGTCCATGTGTGTTTTGACTCTCAACTATGGCTGCCAAGTCTTTCAGAATAAAATCTTGTGATATCCTTGCTGAGATTTCCAGTGCTCTGTGGAAAGCCACCCTGGTCCAAGATCTCAGGTTCCAAGGGCGACTCTCATGAATGGCCTCCTAAAATCCCAACACAATTCATGGCAATACTTCTCTGAGGTCAGTTGCAGACCTCAGTCTCTAAGGGGAATCTCACCAGAGTTCAAGCCCAGGTTGACCCAGTCATCTCTTCCAACCACCACACAAATGACCTCAATTAAAACCAAAACACTCCCACGTGGCCTTCATTCTCTTCCAAATAGACACTCATCATCACCTCTTGCTGGAAGTTTCCATGAGGGGCGCAGCCCAAGACAGTGTCCAAAATTTGCTCCCTTGCCACTCATTTGCCTAAAGTCCAGGTGGCCTGGAAACACTTCCTGTGAACCAGGAGTGATCAAATAGGCCTGCTGTTAATACTGCTCTGATTCTATATTTTGAGGCCTACTGACTGTCATGTATAGATTCTTTATGTGATTTCGAGTAATGAGAAATCGCAAGCACCTATGGGCTAGCCTCTGCAGGGCTTTGAAGAATTCATTTGACCCAAAGGATAACTATTCTCACTTGATGGAGGTCAAGAACCTGACAGAGGTAGGCAAGAGACTTCATCCACAATGACTGCTTTTTTACCATTTTTGTTTTGGATACACACATGGGATCTTGCTTTAGATCCTTGAGTTGCTGAGAATCTAAGCCACAGCCTCACACAAGGCCAAGAGGCAGATTCAGACACATCCCTATCCTAAGCAATTAAACAAAGAGCCATAGGTGATGCCCATGCATTTTCATTTCAAAACAGTTTTCTTCAGGCTACCCAAATGGGTGGTCTGAGGCAAAGACCTTACTGACATTCAGGGCACCATAACAATAGGTAAGCAAAAGGCCAAAAGCAGGGTTTCTCCACTGAGACATTACTGGTCACACTTATATCTGAGTTTTCTGATGCTCCCATTCCCTTCAGCTATCCAGTACATGGCCATGTCACAGAGATTGGAGGTGGTACATATCTTGGACACAATTCCATGAGCCTATTTTGGAGGGTGGCCAGAATTCAGGAAGAAAACAGTGACTTAGGAAGATAGTAGGTGTTCCCATCCATAAGATAAGCCACAGTCCATTCACAAATCGGGCATTATGAATGTTGGGAAGCTTTCTACTAGACAGGACACATCCTTGATGCATTCTCTTTTCTAATGTCTTCAACCATGGACATAGTGGGATATATAGACAAAGAAACACTCGCCTTGTCAAACGACCTACTGTAAAGAGTCCACTCCAAACCAAACAAACCGCATTTCCTATGTATTCTCAGAAAATGAGACAGAACCACAAACTCACACCAACACAAAAAGGCACCTCCTTCCCGTAAGTAGGTCTGTGACTATACAGATTGTCCTCTGACTGGTGGGCCATACTATGTTACACCAAAGTGGCCTGTCCTGTCAGAGATCTGTTCTCCTTGGCCAACTCAGTGAAGTTGTGAAAAGCCAGCGGTGAGCCACTACCTTCTTTCTCAGGAAGGACCCCTCTTCTGAGCTTTTCTTGCATTTGGCCATCCTCACATCAGCAGGTACCAAGAAAGACTGACTCTCTCTTTGGTAAATCCAAATAAGTGAGACCACTGGGACTGGGACTGGGACTGGCTCTGGGTGCCTGGCTTTCTGGATCCCAAGTTTAGAAAGTTCCATCACCAAGGAAGTGAGGTAGGTCACTTCCTTCAGGAACTGAATGAGGTCACTGCCTTGGCAACCATTTTGTCCTAAAAGATGCTTTCAAGGGTCCCATGAGATGGAAGCTGCCCCTACTACCTGTGACATTTTCATAAGTTAGAATGGTATATCAACCATAGGTACTGGGGAACAGCTCTCCACACAGTCCTCGTTTGGTCCATCTTCTCTACATTAAGAAGAGAGAGTCTGATTCTGACACATTCCTTTATCCTGACAATGTTGATTGCCATGGAAGATGACTTTTGCTCTCTCAGGTCCTTCATAACATGCTACATCTTCTCCAGGGATTATTTCTGCATGGACCTTTGAGGTTCTCTGCTGGTGGAAGATCCCTACATTCCTGTATTGTAAGACCAACTCTGTCTCTGCTCTTCTGTAAAGTTAGATTGAGGAACAGTGTATGGTTAGGGTTAATAACATAATCAATATGGGTTAGCAATCATTCTGCAGGATGAATAATGTAATTGGGTACCTGCGATATTTACAAGAATATATAGGTGAAATATAAGTATAGAAACAGAAATCTAGGGAAGATTTGAATCCTAGGAGGGCATTGGGCCCTTGAGTGGGATACTTAGCTTTGAATTATGTTCTGCACATATGTTTCAGATAAATCGATATAAAATGGCATAGGACCTTGTACCTTGGATGACTGAATAAAGAAAGAACATCCAGTCAAAAAGGGATTGTTGCTAGGATTAGGAAGATAGTCGGTAGGTTTAGGAAGAAGATTGAGTATAGGATTTGGACAAAACGTTCTTTAGCAATAGGGTTTCGGGTAGAGATTGAATATAAATGTCAGCACATGTGAAGAGTCAGTCACAATGATGAACTGGGGAAAAAAGTAGGAAAGCAGAAATCAATGGAGATTAGGAAATCAGGAAAATTATAAAATAAGTGATAGGTTTAGACATTTACCACAGGGTTGAGATTGAAAATGTAATCTTAGGAAGAAACACATATGTAGTCACCAATATGATTGACATTTGAGAGCATTAGGCAACCTGGACATGGATATTTTTAGTAATCCATGTTCACTTTCCATTTAGGTTTTGGGACAATCATAAGTGTGACCTTTTCTATTTTTTGTCCAGAATATTACTGTGATAAATGTATATGTAGATCAGTTGACATGAGTATTTCTTCCACCATTTCTAGGAACAATATTTTCTAGATATACAAATTATTATCGGGGGTACACAGAGGTGTACCCTGTGTCTATCAATATAGAGGTAATGCATAAATAGACCATACGGTAAATAAATAATACAACTTATTCCACTTTTAATATTGGATTGAATTGATATCTGAATGTGTACAAGAAATCTTATATTGATATACAATCATTCATTCCAACCAGTTTTACATCTAATGGTAATATTAGGGTTATGGTTTATCATGATGGGTGTGTAAGTTTTGCTTCAAAATTGATAATGGAAATCGAAAATAATGTGTTTGGAAAGAAGTCTCATGAAAAGAGAAGTCATGAAACATGGAGGAATACATGTGTTCTGAAGCAGGAAGTGATTGAAAGTAAAACAAATGCGTATAAATTTGCTAAATTGTGTATAAAATATACATTCTATGATGTGCATAAACTGGAAAAATAGTAATGTACCAGTGTTGAATAAAAATGAATGTCAAAATACACATTATATCCCATAGGAATCTTCTTACATTGATGTTAAACTGGGTCAGTTACTGTAGAAATATTAGAATTTTTTTGGTGTTATAATACAATTTATTTTAGCACTAGCATGCCACAGAATGTAGAGGAAAGAGCAATGGACTTTAGTTATAGCATTAATAATCTAACATTTAATGACACTTTGCAGAGTCTAGAAATTACATAAGGCTATGCAACATAATTTTTTTTTATTTAACATTCATAAAAACTTGGAATTTTGGTATTTTTCTCCTTTTTTATTTTTTATTTTTTCAGTTGTTGATAGACCTTCATTTTATTTATTTGTTTGTGGTGCTGAGAATATAACCCAGTGCCTCACACATGCTAGACAAGCATGTTAACACTGAGCCACAAACCCAGCCCCTCCACTTTTACCTCTTCATCAATCACTCCTCTCCCTCTTCTTTACTCACATTCTTCCTCATTTTCCCCCTTCTCTCTTTTCCTTTTTCATTTTCCCTGCATATGTATTTTTCTCTCATGTCATTACAAATAGTAGTATGCTATGAAATTTACATTTAAGACTGTTTTTTATTGTCATGTTTTTTTCTTGAGAAAATTTAAAAATTAAAATTACCTGACACATATATAACAATACATTTATTATACATATGTATCTATATGCATGCATATGTATTACATATATATATATATATATATATATATGTATATACACACATATATATTTAAAAGTACTTTGATTAGCCTGTTAGAAATAATATAGACCAAGTCTTTCTTAATCCTCAAGTCTTGAGAATTAAAATCTTACAGTGAAAATCAAATAAACATATTTAAGTAAACAGGTAACATTCTTATTTATCAGTACTGATAATTTAAGGTTTTATATCACATTAAGCTGTAATATGGCATATTAACTCTTATGAATTAGAGAAATTTTTTTTGAACAACCTATTACTTAAGGACCATATGCACTGCATTTTAAATGGCTTTCTTGTGATTTCAATTTCTATCAATTGCGTATTTATTGCCAAATACTCATTTTAGTAATTTTCATATCAATAATTGATATAAAGTCAATTGTTTAATTCTTCTTGTAAGTAGTTACTTATACAGTAGGGACAGTATTAATAATTCTAAATCTTTATAAGAAAAATGGTACAAAGATATTTTCATGCAAAATTAAGAATAATTGCATGCTCTAAATTTTTGATTGTTGATACATATAATAAAGAGCTTTTGATGAGTCTCTTTCCCAGTAAAATATAAAATGCAAAGATATAGTTGGATATGTATGTCCAAATTAAGATACGGAAAAATACACATTTTCAGCTAAAAACTGGTACAATTCAACACATTGCACCAACTTATCAGATGAGGTAGTATTCTGGAAGAATAGCCTAAGACTAGACCTGGTACATGACAAAATATTCACGAAAAAATGAAATATGAAAAATATAGGAAATGCTATGAATTTTTCAAGAAGGTAGGTGGATTATGTTTTATTCTCAATTATGTGCATTTTCAAAAGCCAGTTTTCTGGTAAAGTAAATTTGTGATAGTTACAACTACACAAAACAAAGTTTCTGCTTAGCAAAAGGAATGCATCTCAACACTTTTTTAGTTGATTTCTTCCCACTCAATTTTAAATCTTTATTTATTTATTTTTTGGTTGTTCAAAACATTACAAAGCTCATGATATATCATCTTTCATACATTTGACTCAATTGGGTTATGAACTCTCAATTTTCCTCAAATATGAGTTGCAGAATCACATCGGTTACACATTCACATTTTTACATAATGTCATATTAGTGACTGTTGTTTTCTGCTACATTTCCTATCCCCTACTATCCTCCCTCCCCTTCCCTCCCATCTTCTCTCTCCACCTCATCTTCCGTTGTTCAATTCTCTCCCTTGTCCCCCGCCCCTTTCCTTTCACAACCTCTTATATGTAATTTTGTTTAACATTGAGGGTCTCCTACTATTTCCGTACGCTTTCCCTTCTCTTTCCCTTTCTCTCCCCACACTCGTCTTTGTTTTATGTTAATCTTTTCCAGATGCTCTTCCTTCCTGTTCTATTCATAGTTGCTCTCTTTATATCAAAGAAGATATTTGACATTTGTTTTTTAAAGATTGGCTAGCTTCTCTTAGCATAATCTGCTTTAATGTCATCCATTTCCCTGCAAATTCTATGATTTTGTCATTTTTTAGTGCTGCGTAATACTCCATTGTGTATGGATGCCACATTTTTTTTTATCCATTCATCTATTGAAGGACATCTAGGTTGGTTCCACAGTCTACCTATTGTGAATTGTGCCACTATGATCATTGATGTGCCAGTATCCCTATAGTACGCTCTTTTAAGATCCTCAGGAATAGTCCGAGAAGGGCGATAGCTGTTTCAAATGGTGGATCCATTCCCAGCTTTCCCAGGAATCTCCATACTGCTTTCCAAGTTGGCCTCACCAATTTACAGTCCCACCAGCAGTGTACAAGTGTACCCTTTTTCCCACATCCTCGTCAGCACTTGTTGTTGTTTACTTCATAATAGCTGCCAATCATACTGGAGTGAGATGGTATCTCTGGGTGGTTTTGATTTGCATTTTTCTGACTGCTAGAGATTGTGAGCATTCTTTCATGTACTTGTTGATTGATTGTATGTCCTCCTCTGTGAAGTGTCTGTTCAGGTCCTTGGCCTATTTGTTGATTACGTTATTTGTTATCTTATTGTTTAATTTTTTTGAATTCTTTGTATATTCCGTATATTAGGGCTCTATCTGAAGTGTGAGGGGTAAAAATTTGTTTCCAGGATGTAGGCTCTCGAATTACCTATCTAATTGTTTCTCCTACTGAGAAAAAAACTTTTTAGTTTAAGTAAGTCCCATTTTTTTATTCTTGGTATTAACTCTTGGGCTATGGGTGTCCTATTAAGGAATAGTATACCCCACAGTATGTAGATCATAGAAAACTTTTTCTTCTATCAGATGCAGTGTCTCTGATTTTATATCTAGCTCCTTCATCCATTTTGAGTTTACATTTGTGCAAGGTGAGAGAAAGGCATTCAGTTTCATTTTGTTGCATATGGATTTCCAATTTTCCCAGCACCATTTGTTGAAGATGCTATCCTTTCTCCATTGCATGCTTTTAGCCACTTTATCAAATATAAGAAAGTTGTAATTCTGGACTGGTTTCTCTGTCCTCTATTCTGTGCTATTGGTCCACCAGTCTGTTTTGGTACCAGTACCATGCTATTTTGTTACTATTGCTTTGTAGTACAGATTGAACTCTGGTATCGCTATACCTCCAGATTCACACTTCCTGCTTAGAGTTGATTTTGCTATTCTGGGTCTTTTGTTTATCCATATGAATTTCATGATTGCTTTATCTTTTTACAAGAAATGCTGTTGGAATTTTGATTGGCATCATATTAAACTTGTAGAGAACTTTGGGTAATATCGCCATTTGGATGATGTTAGTTCTGCCTATCCATGAACAGGGTACATTTTTCCATCTTCTAAGATCTTCTATTTCTCTCTTTAGGGTTCTGTAGTTTTCATTATATAAATCTTTCACCTCTTTTGTTAGGTTCATTCCCAAGAATCTTATTTTATTTGAGGATATTGTTAATGGAGTGATTTTCCTCATTTCCATTTCAGAAGATTTGTTGCTGATATACAGGAATGTCTTTGATGTATGCGTGTTGATTTTATATCCTGCCACTTTGCTGAATTCATTCATTAACTCTAGCCTTTTCTTTGTAGACCCTTTTGGGTGTGTTGAATATATTATCATGTCATCTGCAAATAGCGATAATTTAAATCTTTCATTTCCTATTTTTATGCCTTTAATTTCTTTTGTCTGTCTAATTGCTCTGGCTAGTATTTCAAGAACTAAATTGAATAGAAGTGATGATAGAGAACATCCCTGTCTCGTTCCAGATTTTAGAGGGAATTCCTTCAGTTTTTCTCCATTTAGGATGATGCTAGCCTGAGTTTTAGCATATATAGCTTTTACAATGTTTAGGTAAGTTCTTGTTACCCCTAGTTTTTCTAGTGTTTTGAACATAGAGGGATGCTGTACTTTCTCAAATGCTTTTTCTGCATCTATCGAGATAATCATATGGTTCTTGTCTTTCATTCTATTGATGTGGTGAATGGCATTTATTGATTTCCGTATATTGAACTAGCCTTGCATCACAGGGATGAATCCTACCTGATCATGGTGCACAATTTTTTTGATAGGCTTTTGTATTTGATTCACTAGGATTTTATTGAGAATTTTTGCATCCAAGTTCATTAGAGATATTGGTCTATAATTTTCTTTCTTTGAAGTGTCTTTGTCTGGTTTCAGGATCAGGGTGATGTTGGCCTCATAGAATGAATTTGGAAGAGCTCCTTCTTTTTCTATTTCTTGAAATAGCTTGAAAAATATTGGTATTAATTCTTCTTTGAAGGTTTTGAAGAACTCCCCTGTATACCCATCCGGTCCAGGGCTTTTTTTGCTTGGTAGACTTTTTATGGCTTCTTCTATTTCTTCCTTTGTTATTGGTCTGTTTAAATTGTGTGTGTTTCTTCCTGACTCAATCTGTGCAGATCCTATGACTTAAGAAATTTATCGATATCTTCACTATCTTCTATTTTATTGGAATATAGTGTTTCAAAATACTTTCTAATTATCTTCTATATTTCTGTAATGTCTGTTGTGATATTGCCTTTTTCATCCCGTATGTTAGTAATTTGAGTTCTCTCTCTTCTTCTATTCATTAGCATGGCTAAGGGCCTGTCAATCTTATTTATTTTTTCAAAGAACAAACTTTTAATTTTATTAATTTTTTCAATGTTTTTTTTTGTTTCAATTTTGTTGATTTCTGCTATAAATTTAATCATTTCTTGTCTTCTACTACATTGGCTGTTGTTTTGCTCTTCCTTTTCTAGGTTTTTGAGGTGTAGTGTGAGTTCATTTATTTGTTGTTTTTTTTTTCTTTTTTTAAGGAAAAAACTCCAAGAAATGAATTTTCCTCTTCAAACTGCTTTCATTGTGTCCCATAGATTACAGTATGTTGTGTCTGTATGGTCATTTGTCTCTAAGAATTTTTTTATCTCCTCCTTTATGTCTTCTGTAACCCATTGATCATTCAGTAGCATGTTGTTCATTTTCCATGTGATGTAGGATTTTTCCTTCCTTCTTTCATCATTGATTTCCAGTTTCATTCCATTATGATCAGATATGGTGCATGGTATTATCTCCATGCCTTTATATTTACTAAGAATTGCCCTATCGCATAATATATGATCTATCTTTGAGTGGGAACCATGTGCTGCTGAGAAGAACGTGTATTCACTTGTTGATGGTTGATATATTCTATATATGTCAGTTACGTCTAGGTTATTGATTGTGCTGTTGAGTTCTATATTTTCTTTATTCAGTTTTTGTATAGAGGATCTGTCTAATGCCAAGAGTGCTGTGTTGAAGTCACCCATAATAATTGTGTTGTTGTCTATTTGACTCTTGAACTTGAGAAGAGTTTCTTTTATGAACATTGCAACTCCATTGCCAGGTGCAAACAAGTTGATAATTGTTATGTCTTGTTGGTGGATGGTTCCTTTTAAAAGAATATAGTGTCCTTCTTTATCCCTTTTGATTAACTTAGGTTTGAAGTTGATTTAATTTCATATGTGTATTGCCACTCCTTCTTGCTTCTGAGGGCCATGAGAGTGGTATGATTTTTTCCAACCTTTTACCTTCAGCCTGTGTATGTCTTTTCCTATCATATAAGTCTCCTGAAGGCAGCATATTGTTGGATTTGTTTTTTTTTGATCCAGGTTATTAGCCCATGTTTCTTGATTGGTGAGTTTATGCTATTAACATTTAAATTTACAATTGAAATATGATTTGTACTTCTAGTCATGTTTATTTATTTATAATATTTTTGTTTGGCTAGTTTTTACTTTTTTGGTTATTTTCCTCCCCCTTTACTGAGATACCTCCTGCTGTTAGTTTTGGGCACTATTTATTAATTCCTCTTCTTGTAGTATTTTGCTCAAAATGCTTTGCAGTGCTGGTTTTCTGGCTGAGAATTTTTTTAGCTTTTGTTTATTGTGAAAGACTTTAATTTCATTTTCAAATCTGAAGCTTAATTTTGCTGGATGCAGTATTCTTAGTTGGAATCCATTATTTTTCAGCATTTGAAATACATTGTTCTAGGATCTTCTCGCTTTCAAAGTCTGTGATGAAAAATCAGTCGCTAACCTAATTGGTTTACTCTGAATGTAAACTGCCTCCTTTTTCTTACAGCATTTAATATTTTCTCCTTGATCTGTATGTTGGCTATCTTCATAATTATATGTTTTGGAGTTGGTCTATTTTGGTTTTGAATGTTTGGGATACTGTAGGCTTCAAGGATTTGGCAATCCAATCCATCTTTCATCTCTGGGAAGTCTTCTAGAATTATTTCATTTAATATGTTCTCCATTCCTTTGGTTTGAATCTCTATGCCTTCCCGATGACTCTCAAATTTTTTTTTTTTATGAAATCCCATATCTTTTGAATAAATTGCTCGTGGGATTTAAGCATCTTTTCTGTGTTGACTATATTCTTTTCAAGTTGATAAACTTTGTCTTCATTATCTGATGTTCTCACTCTACTTGATCTTGTCTATTTGTAATATTCCGTTTGAGTTTTTAATTTGGTTTATACTTTCCTGCATTTCTAGGATTACTGTTTGATTTTTTTTGAAGATCTCTATCTCCTGGTAAAGCTTGATGTTTGCCGTTTGAATTTGTTTGTTTAATTCATTTTCAAAATGTACTTTTATTGCTTGGATTTGTTGCCTCATGTCTTCTCTAATATTCCTTTCCATCTGAGTTAGGTATGCCTTGAGTTCTTTCCCTATCCCTGTTTCTGATGCTTCTAGGTCCTCCTGTAGAATTAAGTTGTCGTCCATTGTTTGTACTCCTATTTTTCGCTAGTTTTTTCATGATGTTCACGTTACTTTCCAGCTCTATTTGATTGCTGTGTTTCTGCCTTATTCTATAGATTTGTTTTGCTGTTGTACATCTCTAGTGTCTCTCTTTTGAGTTGGTAGACTATGCCTGCTAAAGTGGATTCCGCTTGGAAGGAATTCCGAAGGCCGAGCTCCAGTGACGTTACCTCTCTGCATTGGCAGGCCCGAGGCTCCTTGCCGAGGTGTCCAAATAGGGGGGTGGCACTGGACTGTCTCTGGTTGGTTTCAGCTCTGGGTCATTGGCAGGCGGGGGGTCTCCAACCGCCCAGTCGTGTGGCTGGTCGCTGGCTGGCCGGTGGTCTCCAGCTGCCCAGTCACACGGGCAGCAGGTGGGCTGTCGCTGGCGGGTGGTTAATCTCTAGCCACCTAGTGGCGTGATTGGTCGCCGGCAGGCGGGCGTTCTCCAGCCGTCCAGTCACGCAGGCAGCGGGTGGACTGTCGCCTGCGGGCTTGCAGTCTCCAGCCACCCAGTCACAAAAGCCTTGCCTCTAGTCCCCTGGTTTCCCCTGCTAGTCCTGGTTTCTCCTGGTAGACCAGATTTCCCCTGAGTGATGCCTCTCGGCAGTTCAAACTGTACTCTGGACCTGCCGTTTGGTGGGTGTGGAGGGTGTCTATTGGGAACCCAGACAATCTATTATTTTGATTTTTTCTGCTTGCCCCTCCCCCAGTGCTGGCTAGACACGTTTCGTTTTCGCCACTGATAGGAGGGGGAGTTGAAAGTCAGGTGTCTCTAGTTTTACCCACGAATTTATGCAGGCTTGCTCTGATAATCCCTCCCCGAGGAAGCCTAGGAGAGATTTTATGCGAATTCCCCACTGTACTGGAGATGAGCTGACTAACACACACCTGTTTTATTGTTGCAATCTGTTGGAGAGTGGCGGTGGTTACTTCAGCTCTTCAAGATGGTGGCCGCTGGTTTCCTTGGGGGAGTTTCCTTTGTGAGGAATAGAACTTTACAGCTTCCTTCCCCGTCTGAAATTCCGAACTCACCCGGGGGCTAAGTGCGGGCTCAGACGGCAGGATTCCACAGAATCCACAGCAACATTTCTCCCTGCTTGAAGGTCGCTTCTCGGTGGTGCCCAGCCATCTGTAACAGCGGGCCTGGCCGCACAATTCAATCAGCCCAGATCTCGGGTCGCACAGATGGCTTTTGGGAACCCCGGCTCTCTATTGATTCGATTTTTTTTCAGCTTGCCCCTCCCCCAGCACTGGCTAGACAGGTTTCATTTTCACCGCTGAAGGGAGGGGGAGTTGAAGGTCAGGTGCCTCTAGTTTTCCCCCATCTGTATGCAGGCTCGCTATGATAATCTCTACCCCGGAAAGCCTAGGAGAGATTTTATGCGAATTCCCCAAAGTATCATAGATGAGCTGAGTAACACACACCTGTTTTATTGTTGCAATATGTAGGAGAGTGGCTGTGGTTACTTCAGCTCCAAGATGGTGGCCATTGGTTTCCATGGAGGAGTTTCCCTTGTGGGGGATAGAACTGTAGCGCATCCTTCCCCGTCTGAAATCCTGAACTCAGCCCAGGGCTCAGTGGGGGCTCTACCGGCAGGATTCTACAGAATGTGCATCAACGTTTCTCCCTGCTTATTGGTCGTATCTCGGTGGTCCCCTGCCGTCTGTAGCCACTGGGCGGGCCAAAAGGATCAGTCAGACCGGATCACTGGTCGCACATTTGGCTCGTGTTTGAGACTCAATTACCGGTCCTCGGTTCTAGAAATAATTCTTCTAGGTTTCGGTGCACCCTCATTTTGCTGTAAGTTACTAAGAGATAGTTTTTTGTCGTTCTAACTCGTTATTACCTGTGCAGTGGCACGGTACACTGGGTGTGATGAACTCTATTCACAGCCATCTTGCAATGACGAAATATTATGATTTGTATGCACCATTTACAGAAGTTAGTTTTCAGTATTAGGAAACAAATATGTATTTCAGGTGGATGAATATTTCTGAGAATAATCTTGTGAAAAGTTGATTATAAATCCACATGCATGAATAAGAATGATTTTAGGGAGTATATAATAAGACACATATATTTCATATTTTGAAGAATCTGGAGAGTGTATATATATATATATATATATATATATATATATATATATATACACACACACACAAACACACACACACAGAGACATTAAAAAGTAGAAATATATATGCCAATCGAAATTCAAAATGAGATTTATATCATCCTCATATCCAAAAAAATACATTTAATTGAAAATGGATTTATGTATAATGTTGTTCAACTAGGAAGCTCACGCATAGGTTGATTTTTCAGTTCCAACAGCGTTTAGGAGGCGTGACCTCTTCTCACAATTTGTATCTGCCAAGTCAGCCACCTCAGAAGAATGTACGTGTAATGTCAGGTAGGATTCTATATGTGCACATAAAAATACATGTGCTGAATAGGCTACAGAGAAAGGGAGACAGGAATTCACATATTTGTTGACTTTAAAAACACATGGAAACTATTTCAAAAAACATTGACTATATTTATAACTCATACCCTATATAATGCGAAAGGGAAGTCCAACTATACACCACGCCTTCTCTGAACTGATTGTATTTCTATTCTGTTAGGGTTACTATTCTCCATCATATTTGGTTTAGTAGTCAGAGTCTAGTAGGGTATGGGTTAGTGTCAGAGATTCAGTATTTTGAATGGAAAATAGGAAAATAAACCCAATGTGTTTGAAAATATGTGTTACACAAAAATCTTCCCACTCTCATCCAGAACAATGCCTTGATATTACCCTCGCCCAAAGTATTGCACAATTAGAGGAGAAGAGTTAGAAAATCTGTGAATACATATCTGGAATGGAATATGCTCAGGAGTTCACAACCTTGTAGGTGGTAGAGGAGTTTCCAAATGAAAGGGACAGGGCAAACACTCCACAAACATGGAGCTCTGGAGGCCTAAAGACTTCTTGAGAAACTGCCTCTGAGTTTGGGCACTGGAAATATGCGTTGTTGTCAGGAGCTTTAGCTTCCTTTGTAGTGAGAGCATCAAAACTGGGTCTGCATCTATGTGACCTGGAGGACATTGTATCTTATTTTCCAATGAACAGGAGACAGCAGTGCTGAATTCTCTTTTTGTAGGTAAACTGTGGCAACCTGGGGCAAATTTTCTCTCCGTGTGGACTGTGAATCCATTTGGTCGTCCTCTACTTTTTCTGGTGTTTCTTGCTGCTGCAATGGGAGTTCAGTATTTCCTTCACGAAATACAAGAATTTCAACTGGGACACAGTGCTGGAGGGAGTACAATCACATGTGGTGGGTCAGGGTCTGCAGGGGAATGCACCAATCAGGCTTCTATTCCACATAGGTTACCCCTTGACCATAGCAACCTGATTCTGAACATTAACCTGAAACCTCTCCATATAACAAGAAGCCATTACATATAAGGGTCTGCTGGCTACACCATGTCAGTCACAAGCCATTTGGAAGCAAATGGCAGATACACATGGCCCCAACACAGATGTTTTATCACACAACTGCCCACCACTGCTCTAGGCCCGCTTGTCAGCAGGCTATAACTTACTGGCATCTCTGTTGTACACCATTTTCATGAAACCCAGTCAATCAACGCACTGTCTGGTATACTCATGATAAGAAACTGGACATCAAAGATTCTCCAGTGCCACCTGTTCATGAAAATTTCAAAAATTCCATGATATTTATCTAGCCAATTTTCAAGGATGAAGTTGGAGGCACTATGATTTTCAATTCATTCAGGAACCATTAAATGTTGAGGAAGCTCATTTCAATGAAAGCTCTGGAGAACACTCACAGGCAAGTCTTCCCGAAGAGTGGCCAAAAGGACACATGAAGCCAGTCCCATTGAGGTCTACAATGTGAGATCCATGTGTGTTTTGACTCTCAACTGTGGCTGCCAAGTCTTTCAGAATAAAATCATGTGATATCCTGGCTGAGATTCCCCGTGCCTTGTGGAAAGCTTTCCTGGGTACATATCTCAGATTCTAACGGCGACTCTCATGCATGGCCTCCTAAAATCCCAACACAACTCATGGCAATACTTCTCTGAGATCAGTTCCAGAACTCAGTCTCTAAGGGGAATCACACCAGAGTTCAAGCCCAGGTGGAGCCAGTCATAATTTCCAACTGCCAAACTAATTACCACAATTAAAACCAAAACACTTTCACATGGCCCTCATCTTCTTCCATATATACACTCATTATAACCTCTGGATGGAGGTTTCCATGAGGGGCACAGCCCAAGACTGTGACCAAAATAAGCTCCCTTGCCCCTCATTTGCCTAAAGTCAGGTGGCCTGAAACCTTCTTGTGAACCAGGAGTGATCAATTAGGCCTGCCGTTAATACTGCTCTGCTTCTCCAATTTGAGGACTACTGACTGTGGGGTTTAGATTCTTTATGTGAATTGGAATCATGAGAAAACCCAAGCACCTATGGACTTGCCTCTGCAGGTTTTGAAGAACACATTTAACCCAAAGAATCCCTATTTTCACTTGATGGAGGTCATGAACCTTACGGAGGAATGTGAGAAACTTCACCCCAATGACTGCTCATTTGGCCATTTTGGTTTTGGATGAACACATGGCATCCATCAGGTGCGGAGAATCTAACAACAGCCTCACACAGGGCCAAGAGGCTGATTCAGACAAATCCATTTCCAACGCAAATAAGCAAAGAGCCACAGGTGATGCCCATTCATTTCCATGTGAAAACAGTTTTCTTCAGGCTTCACAAAGGAGTGGCCTGAGGTAAAGCCCTTCCTGAAATTCAGGGCAACAGAACAATAGGTAAGCAAGGGCCCAAAGCAGGGTTTCTCCACTGAGACTTTCCTGGTCAAACTGATATCTAAATTTTCTGAGATGCTTGATATTCCCTTTAGCTATCCAGTACATGGCTATATCACAGAGCTTTCAGGTGGAACATATCTTGGACACAAACCATGAGCCTCTTCTGGAAAGTGTCGTGAATTCAGGAAGAAAACAGAAACTTAGAAAGATAGCATGTGTTGCTCTTTGATAAGGCAAGCAGTAGTCCATTCATAAATTGGGCAGGATGAATGATTGGAAGCATTCTACTAGACAGGACACATCCATTGATGCATTCTCTTTTCTAATGTCTACAATCACGGAGAGAGTTGGATACACAGACATAGAAGCACTCGCCTTGTCAAACGACTTACTTGAAACCGTCCATGCCAATCCAAACAAACAGCCTTTCCTACCTATTCTCAGAAAATGAGACAAAACCACGAACACACACCCACACCCACAGCCATAAGGCACCTCCTTTACCCAAGTAGGTCTGTGAGGTCCGGAGTGTCCTCTGAATGGTGAAACATACTATATTCCCCCAAAATGGCCTGTCCTGTCTCACATCTGGTCTCCTTGGCCAACTCTGTAAAGTCATCAGGAGCCATGGGTGAGCCACTACCTGCTTTCTCAGGAAAGGCCCCTCTTCAGAGCTTTCCTGGCATTTGGCCATCCTCACATCAGTAGGTACTAAGAAATACTGACTCTGTCCTTGGTAAATTGAAACAAGTGAGCCCACTGGGACTGAGACTGTGACTGGCTCTGGGTGCCTGTCTTTCAAAGTTCAGAGAGTTCCATCACCAACGAAGTGAGGTGAGGTCACTTCCTTCAGGGACTGAATTACATCACTGCCTTGGCAACCACTTTATCCTAATAGTTACTTCTAAGTTTCCCATGAGATGGAGGCTGTCCCTACATCCTGTCACTCTTTCACAAGTTACAATGGTATAACAACCATAGGCACCTGTGAACAGCTCTCCACACAGCCCTGGTTTGGTCCATCTTCTCTACGTTAAGAAGATAGAGGCTGATTCAGACACATCCCTTCACCCTGACCAGGTTGTTTGCCATGGAAGATGACTCTTGCTCTCTCAGGCCCTTCAAAGCTGCCTACATCTTCTCCAGGGATCATTTCTGCATGGACCTTTGATATTCTCAGCAGGTGGAAGATCTCCTACATTCCTGTATTGTAAGACCAACTCTGTCCCTCCTCTTCTGTAAAGTTAGATTGAGAGAACAGTGTATGTTTAAGGTTAATAATATGTTCGATTTGGGATAGGAATCTCTCTGCCGGAAGAATAATGGTATTGGGAACCTGTGATATTTACAAGAATATATAGGTGAAATATAAGTATGAAAACAGAAATCTAGATAAGATTTGAATCCAAGAAGGGCATTGGGCCCTTGAGTGGGATTCTTAGGTTTGAATTATGTTCTGCACATGTGTCTCAGATAAACTGATATACCATGGCAGAGGACCATATACCTTGGATGATTGATTGTTGAAGAGAACATCGAGTCAAAAAGGGATAGTCAGTAAGATTAGGGAAGATAGTAGGTTTAGAAAGAAGAGTTAGTATAGGATTTGGACTAAAAGTTCTTTAGCAATAGGGTTTTGGGTAGAGAGTGAAGGTAAATGTCAGGATATGTGAAGTGTCAGTCACAATGATGAATTGGGGAAAATATGTAGGAAAGCAGATATCAATAGAGATATTAGGAAATCAGGCACTGTCTGGTACACTCATGATCAGCAACAGGACATCCAAAGGTTCTTCAGTACCACCTGGTCATTGGAATTTCAAAAATTTCATGGTATTTATCTAGCCAATTTTCAAAGATGATGTTGGAAACATTGTGGGTTTCAATTCATTTAGGAAGCTTATATCAATGAAAGCTGTGGAGAACTCTCACAGGCATGTCTTCCCAAAGAGTGGACAAAATGTCACATAAAGCCAGCCCCATTGAGGTCTACAATGTGAGGTTAATGTATCTTTTGACTCTCAACTATGGCTGCGAAGTCTTTCAGAATAAAATCATGTGATACCTTGGCTGAGATTCCCAGTGCTCTGTGGAAAGCCACCTGGGACTAGATCACCAATACCATCTTTCTCAGGAAAGGCCCCTCTTCAGATCTCTTCTGGCATTTCACAATGCTCATATCAGTAGGTACCAAGGAAAACTGACTCTGTCCTTGGCAAATCCAAACAAGTGAGCCCACTGGACTGGGACTGGGACTGGCTCTGGGTGCCTGGCTTCCTGGATCCCAAGTTCAGACATTTCCATCACCAAGGAAGTGAGGTGAGGTCACTTTCTTCAGGAACTGAAGGAGGTCACTGCCTTGGCAACCATTTTGTCCTTACAGTTGCTTCCAAGGGTCCCATGAGATAGAGGCTGCCCCTACTTCCTGTGACACTCTCACAAGATAGAATGGTATATCATCCATAGGCACCTGGGAACAGCTCTCCACACAGGCATGGCTTGATCAATCTTCTCTACATTAAGAAAAGAGAGGCTGATTCAGACACATCCTTTCATACTGACCAGGTTGTTTGCCATGGAAGATGACTTTTGCTCTTTTAGGTCCTTCATAGGTGCCTGTAACTTCTCCAGGGTATCATTTCTGCATGGATCTTTGATGTTCTCAGGAGGTGGAAGATAACCTACATTACTGTATTGTAAGACAAACTCTGTCCTGGCTCTTCTGTAAAGTTAGTTTGAGGGAACAGTGTATAGTTAGGGTAATAACAGGTTCGATTGGGTTAGGAATGATACTGAGGAATGAACAATGGTATTGAGAACTTGCGATATTTACAAGAATATATAGGTGAAATATAAGTGTGAAAACAGAAATCTAGATAAGATTTGAATCTAAGAAGGGCATTGGACTGTTGATTGAGATACTTAGCTTTTAATTATGTTGTGCACAGATGTCTCAGATAAATCGATATACAATGGCATAGGACCTTGTACCTTGGATGATTGATTGTCGAAGAGATCATCCAGTCAAAAAGGGATAGTCAATAGCATTAGGAAGATAGTCAGTAGGTTTAGAAAAAAGAGTGAGTATAGGATGTGGACCAATGCCTCTTTAGCAATAGGCATTCCGATCAAGAGTGAATGTAAATGTCAGCACATGTGAAGAGTCAGTCACAATGATGAACTGGGAAAAATATGTAGGAAAGCAAATATCAATAGAGACATTAGGAAATCAGGCAAAGTATAAAGTGAGTGATAGGATTAGTCATTTTCAACAGGTTTGAGGTTGAATATATAATTTTAGGAAAAAAACAAATATGTAGTCACCAGTAGGATTGATTTTAGAGCATTATGCAACCTGGACATGTATGTTTTAGTAATCCATGCTCACTTTCCGTTTAGGTTTTGGTGAAAGTTGAAGAAAATATGTAATTGTCACTTCCTGTTTTTCTGTATGCTTAACAAAACACTGTTGAAATCTTGAGGACTGTTTGCTAAACTTGTTCTCAGAATGTGCCGTCCCCAACTGCCAAACTGCAGAATGTACTCCCTCAGCCCTTTGCACGCAAACTTCCCACTTGCTCTGACCCATCAAGAAACTTCCCTCCCTGCCCTCTCCAAGGAAAGCATATAAGCTCTGCTTAAGCTGTTCTCATTACTCTCTGCTCTATTCAGGTGAGCTCTGAGTCCCAGAATGCTGGACTCCCAATAAACCCTTTACTGTTGCATGAGACATTCTCATGGTGGTCTCTTCCTCTGACGCTCGCCCGACCTTTACATCTGGAGGCCCCAGCGATATCCGGCAGTGGCTGACGAAAGACAACCAACGGGCTCCTCTCAGGGTACGTAAGGCGCCTCTTTCTGTTTTCAGGTTTCAGGTTAGGGCTTGGCAAAATGGCTATTGGTGATGATCGTGAGCTCTCTTGGATGGTGGCTGAAAGACGTGTCACAGAGCCACAGGCTACGTCCCTGGGGGACGCCCAAGAGGACTCAGGAAATCAAAGAACAAAAGTCTCCTTGACTCAGTGACATTTTGTTTTGGATTCAGTATTGCCAGCCTATCAGGTTTTGCCGGCTATTCAGTCCTGGTCTCAGTATTGGACGTCCATTGCCTGTCTTTATTGTCTTTTAGTGGTCTATATAGTGTGACATTGCTTTCACTGTTTGTGTATCTCTCATTATGGGACAGAGCGCTTCAATGCCTCTGTCCCTGACCCTTGATTACTGGACCAAAGTACGCTTAAGGACCCAGAATCTTTCTTTTTCTGTAAAAAGCCGGACCCAGCAGACTCTCTGTGCCTCAGAATGACACACCTTTGGAGTCTAATGGCCCCCAGAAGGATGTTTCTACTTCTCACTAATTCGAAAAGTCAGAGATATTGTCTTTCACCCGGGGCCACATAGCCATCCAGATCAACCGCCATATATCTTAATTTGGCAGGACCTCTGCAAATCTTCTCCTCCATGGATGAAGCCTTTCCTTGTCCCTGCCCCCGCTCCTACTCCTTCCCCCACGATTTTATCTCTCAAACCCTCTGCTCTTCCTCCTCCACCCTCTGTTCTCCCTGAGTCTCAAGACTCTACTGGACTCTCCTCCCCCTTCTTATAACCTGCCCTCATCCCCCAACCCCCAACAACCTCTAAGTGATTCCCCTGCTGCTGACTCAACCTCTTTGCAATTGAAGAAAGCTAGGCCAGCCCAGCGTCCTACAGATGACTCCCCTGCAGCACACACAGCCCCTCATTCCCTGGAGGAAGTTGGCCCGGCTAAAAGAACTCAAAGAACTCCCTGGCATTTCCACACCTGCCTACTTGGGTTGACTGCCAACAAATCCTAGGGACTCTCTACATGACAGAGGAATGAGAGAGAAACCTCCTGGAAGCTAGAAAAAAATATGCTCGAACCAGATGGACGACCAACAAAACTTTCCAACATTATCAAAGCTGGCTTTCCCTTGAACTGACCCAACTGGGACCCCAACACCTTTGAAGGTAGGGAGCATCTGTCCACTTATTGCCAGGCCCTAATAGTGGGTTTTCACGTGGCCACTAGACGAACAACATATTTGGCCAACGTAAGAGAGATTATTCAAGGGCCTGATGAATATCCCTCTATGTTTCTAGAGAGAATTATGGAGGCATATAGGAGATATAGTCCTTTCGATCCTCAGGCAGAGGATCAAAAGGCATCTGTCATGATGGCCTTCATTGGGCAAGCTGCCCTGGATATTAAAAGAAATTTACAATGCTTAGATGGATTACAAGATATGACCTTGAGAGATTTAGTCAGAGAAGCCGAGAAAGTATACTATAAGAGAGAAACAGAGCAAAAGAGAGGGAGCAAAGGGAGGATGAGAGACGCAAAAGACAGACTAAGGCATTGACTAAGGTTCTGGTCACAGCAAAAAAAAAAAGGCCAGAAATTAAGAAACAGGGAGACAGGAAGGGATACCTTGGCCCATGCCAGAGGCCACCCCAGGACTCAGATCAATGTGAATACTGTAAAGAAAAAGGACACTGTGCCAAACAGTACCCTAGAAAGAGACAGCCACACCAGCCAGCCATTCTGACTCTGGAGGATGACTAAAAAAGTCGGGGCTCAGATCCCTTCCCTGAGCTCAGGGTAACTTTTGAAGTGGAGGGGAGCCCAGTAAACTTTGAAGTGGATACAGGGGCAGTATACTCAGTCCTTAAGGCCCCACTGGGCCCTCTATCAAATAAAAGGTCTCTAGTTCAAAGGGATAACAGCAGTAAATATCGGACATAGACAAATAAGAGGACCATGGACATGGGGAGAGGAAAAATCCATCACTCCTTCCTAGTAATCCCAAAATGCTTGGCCCCATAGATGGACAGAGATCTGCTCACCAAGCTCCAGGCCAAAACAAGTTTTAACCCCGAAGGCCCCAAAATGAAATTTCTAAATCCTTCAATAAAAACTCCTATAGTCACGGCTTTAAATATGTCAGTAGAAGATGAACCGCAAATCTTCACACCCCCCAAGACTGATCAAACAGGCAAGCTACCCCAGAAATGGATAATAGATTACACAGATGCCTGGACAAAAACTGCTGGGTAAGGCCTAGCCATGAAAGAACCTCCAATAATGGTGGAGTTAAAAGCCACAGCCTCCTCTATCAATGTCAAACAATATCCTCTGAACAAAAAAGCTAAAGATGCGATAAGGCCCCATATTCAGAAATGTCTGGCCTTAGATTCCTAAGGCCCTGTCAATCAGCCTGGAAAACTCCCCTGCTACTAGTAAAAAAAGCCATAAACTGGGGACTATCCCCCGTTCAAGACCTAAGAAAGATCTACAACAGAGTGCAGGACATTCACCCCACAGTACCTAGTATGAAAAGTCTGCTTATCACTCTGAACCCTGAGCGGAAATGGTCTACTGTTCTGGACTTAAAAGATGCTTTCTTTTGCTTGCCTCTGCATAAAGATAGTCAGTTGCAGTTTGCTTGCGTGTGGGTAGACCCAGAAACCAGAATGTCTGGTCAACTAACTTGGACTAGACTCCAACAGGGGTACAAAAACTCCCCCACTCTCTTTGATGAAGCCCTCCACAGAGATCTCAACAACTTCAGAACAACGCACCCTGAAGATACCCAGCTTCAATACGTGGATGACGTGCTACTGGCAGCCAACACCAAGAAAAACTGTGAGTCTGGGACCCAAGCACTATTATATGAGTTTGCTGAACTCAGGTATAGAGCTTCTGCCAAAAATGCCCAAATTTGCTAGCATGAAGTAATCTTCCTGGGCTATTCCCTTAGAGGCGGTAAACAATGGCTCACTGAGTCCAGAAAAAAAACGGTTGTGCAGATACCACCCCCATCTAACAGCAGGCAACACAGAGAGTTTCTTGGGACTGCTCCGTTTTGCAGGTTATAGATTCCTGTGTTTGCATCCTTACCTTCTCCTTTATACCCGCTGTTAAAGAGAGATGCCCAATTCCAATGGACCCCTAAGCACCAGCAAGTTTTAGATAACATCTAAGGACACTGACACTGAACTCCTCAACTTCACTGAGCCAAGCCTGCAATTTCAGAAAGCCCTACACTAGGATAAAAATGTACATCAATGCACTCACCTTGGTTCAAAGAAACTGCAGGCATTCCTGAAGGATCAAGAACAGAGTTTTCCACTAATCGACTCACAGCGAAAGGAAATAACTGAACGGATAACAAAAGCCTGTCGGGTCTGTCAATAGGTTAATGTTTACCCTTCCAAGCTTCCTGCAGGAAACCACCTACGAGGAACCAGACCAGGACAATTCTGGGAAGTGGACTTTATTGAATTTAAGCCAGCAAGGTGTGGATTAAATATCTCCTAGTCTTTGTAGATAGATTTTCAGAATAGATTGAAGCCTTCCCCACAAAAAAAAAAAAAAAAAAAGGCGCAAATGGTGGTCAAGAAGATCCTAAAAGATATTTTTCCAAGATACGGCCTGCCTAAGGTGATAGGGTCTGATAATGGACCGGCGTTCATGGCCCAGGTAAGTCAGGGTTAGCCAGGACCCTGGGGATTAATTGGAAGTCACATTGTGCTTATAGATGCCAGAGCTCAGGACAGGTAAAAAAATAAATAGAACCATTAAAGAGACCTTAACGAAATAAAGCTTAGAGACCAGCATAAAAGATTGGACTATGCTGCTGCCTTATGCAATGTTTCATGCAAGAAAACTCCCTCTGTTTCTTTGTGTAACCTCCCCCCTATTAAATTCTCTATGGGGCCCCTCCTCCAGTAAGGGACCTAACCCCAACTGTAAGACCTAACGATCCCTTCCACACCCCCTTGCTTGACAGATTTAAAGCTCTTGAAAGAACTCAGTGATGCCTGTGAAAACAGCTGGCCACTGCCTACCAACCTGGGGATGAGGGGACTCCACACTGAAATCAAGTAAGAGACTTCATCTACGTAAGACGACATCAGGTATCATCCCTGGAACCCCACTGGACAGGACCATTCCAGGTGCTACTTATAACACCTACAGTGGTAAAGGTAGATGGAATCACTTCCTGGTTCCTAATTCTCATCTCAAGCCTGCGCCCTGTCCAGACTCTGGCTGGAAACTTGAAAAGACTGGTATCCCTTTCAAATTGCGTATTAGCCATGTGGATAAGGCTATAGACTCTCCCCTTGGCCACCAGTAGTCCTAACCCTCATCAGCCCGTTCAGCAGCGATGGCTGATCACAAATCCTACTAGTCAAGAAGTATGGTCTATCTCGCATAGAGCCCTTTAAGGAATTGGTGGCCATCTCTCCACCCAGAAATTTGTCAGCTGGCTATACGTCTTTCCTATTAGGATATCCCTGATAAAGAGGATCCCAATAAAATTCCATTAAATCCCTTCTGTACCATAGATAATGGAAACAAACATTATGGATGTTTGCGAACCAGATGCAGGTTGCCTAGCCTAGATTACTAGGTTTGCCTGGCGGACTATCAAAGCCACAAAATCCACGACTGTGTGGGAGAAAAGCCGACTTCTTCTGTGAATAATGGGAATGTGAGCATACAGGGGATGCCTGGTGGAACCCAAATGCCTCATCAAATTCAGTACACAGCATTGGCCATATTACCAACTAGACAACCAAACCGATGGCCCCCAGAGGGGTCTCTAGATTCTCAAATTCTGCATTACCTTTTCAACTTCGGCAAGTGTACAAAAGGGTAGAAGGAAATTCCCTTATGTGGAGGCCTTTTCCCTCCTTTGCTCACATCCTGAACTATGCTTCTCCAGTAGATCCTCACCCTTAGCCTTCTGCTCCAGACTCTGTGCTGTCACTCCCATATCAGCAAACTGATTTCTCCCCTCCAATTACTTGATCAAAAACCCAAACCTCCACCGGTTCTCAGACCATTGCCCCTTTGCTGAGGTAGTAGGTAATGAGGTACCTTTCCAGCCACTCACAAATCTCTTCTCCTGTCAGTGCCCACACTGAGACCCTTCAGGTCCTCTTACCAAAGCTAACCCAAAGCTCAAACCAGCTGAGGTGTGCCCTCAGACGCCTATCCAAGATGTAATTAAAATGGCCTTTAAAGTTGCTTTGTCATCACTGAAAACAGGTTACTAAGAATTTAAAGTCCCTCACAAGATTTTGGGATTCTCACTCCCGTCTTTCCCTCTGCTCTACATGTTCAACTGCTCAAGTTTTTGTTGCTCGGAAAATCCCAAACCCCTTTCCCATTATTCTTTTATATCTCTTTTTCCTCATTCTCAGATCTACGGAGCTGATCTCACCCCCCTCCTTCCCCATCTTCCCCTCAGTACCAGGCACATAGAAAAGTCTTAAATGACCTTCTCCAGAAGTCTTCATCATGACTGACTTTAGAACTTTCAGCAACAGAGTCCCTATAAAAGGGTTCATTGTAGATAAACTTATTCTTTTTCTGTTGCTCTATTCTACTTGGGCAGTGGCTGGAAAAATAAGCACTCCTAAGCTAGACACCCCCTTACTAGTTTTTCACAAAATATGTGAACAAGGCCTCTGGCCTTGAGCTGGGGCTTCACAGAGATGGCTACATTTCTAAGATAAAGAAGTTACCAACTGGGCTCCATGGTAACAGCTGGCAGAGAGAAAAAAAGAGAAGAAAAAAGCTCTCCCCCTTCCAGCTGTCCTTAAAAAATTAACTTGCCGAGAGTAGAGGAAGAAAAAAAAAAACAGAAACAAAAACTGCTTTTTGTGAACTTCTGCAAACTGTGAATTTCTGAGTCCCTTCCCTTACATGTTGGGTACAAAATTCTGAAACTACATAAACTTGGGGTTCAGGGGATTAATTGATTACAACAGAAGCAATGCCCTCTAAATCCGGTTGCAACCAAATAGGACTGTTTTCCTAGCTTCGGTGCTCTTCTAGGTGTCTTTTCTTGTCCGTCCCTACAACAGAAAGATTCTATATACTTAAACATTGTTTATGTTTTCATTAAATGGTCAACAGATGTGATTAATTATGTAATGGAGCAGATGTTTCCCAGAGTGCTCTATCATGATGCAGTTTTATTTAAAGATCAAATAGGGGGGCATACAACCCGGTTCTGCCAGGAACCTGTATCCCTCATATTAGCCATCCTATTAGGAATAATGTTTACCTGCAGGGGTGGGCACAGGAACCACTGCCCTAGTCAATGGGACATACAAATGACCCAATTAGAAGCAGCAATAGACCAAAACTTAAGATATTAAAATCCTCCATCACGGCTTTACAGGAGTCTTTAACATCTCTCTCTGAAGTTGTTTTACAGAACAGACGAGGGTTGGACCTCCTCTTCATGAGAGAAGAGGGCCTTTGTGCTGCATTGAGGGAAGAATGTTGTTTTTATGCCGACCATAATAGAGTTGTAAAAGAATCTACGATTAAATTAAGAAGACGCCTTGAAGAGCATCAACAAAAGAGAGAGGCCCAAAAAGGGTGGTTTGAGTCTTGGTTCACACAGTCCCCCTGGTTAACTACGCTTTTATCAGCCCTGGCTGGTCCATTAATAATCCTCATATTTTTGTGAACTGTAGAACCCTGTTTTCTCAGCCGTGTAGTTTCCTTTCTCCAAGCTCAAATTGGACAAGTTAAACTTATGGTAATCAGACAACAATATACCCCACTAGCAGACATAAAATGTGACACCCCCCAATGATCACTTTTATGATTAAAAGTAACCAGAACAAGAAGTGGGGAATGAAAGGTTAATAAAATAGGTACTTGTCACTTCCTGATTTCTGTATGCTTAACAAAACACTGTTGAAATCTTGGGAACTATTTGTTAATCTTGTTCCCAGAATGTCATGTCCCCAACTGCCAAACTGCAGAATGTACTACCTCACACATTTGCACGCAAACCGCCCACTCGCACTGACCCATCAATAAACTTCCCTCCCTGCCCTCTCCAAAGAAAATTTTTTAAGCTCTGCTTAAGCTGTTCTCAGGGCTCTCTGCTAAATTCAAGTGAGCTCTGAGCCGCAGCATGCTGGACCTCCAATAAACACTTTGCTCTTGCATGAGACAGTCTTTTGGGGGTCTCTTCCTCCAACGCTTACCTGACCTTTACATTGGTACAATCATAAGTGTGAACTTTGCTTTTTGTGTCCAGAATATTACTGTGATAAAATGTATGTGTAGGTCAGGTAACATGATTATTTTTTCCACCATTTCTGGGAGAAAAATTTTGAAGACGTATAAATTAGTATTGGGGGTATAAAGAGGTGTACCCTGTGTCTATGAATATAGAGATAATGCATTAATAGAAAATACTGTGTATAAATAATATAATTGGTTCCACTTTAAATAATGGATTGAATTGATATCTGAAAATATATAAGAAATCATATATTGATATACAATCATTCATTCCAACCAGTTATACATCTAATGGTAATATTAGGGTTATAGTTCATCATGTAGGGTGTGTGAGATTTTCTTCAAAGCTAATTATGGAAATCAAAAAAAAATGTGTTTGGAAAGAAGTCTCCTGAAAAGACCAGTCAAGAAACATGGAGGAATATATGTGTTCTGAAGTAGAAATTGATTGAAAGTGAAACAAATGCCTATAAATTTGTGAACTTGTGGATGAAATATATATCCAATGATGTGCATAAACTAAAAAAATAGTAATGTACCAGTGTTGAATAAAAACAAACTTCAAAATACACATCATGTCCCATAGGAATCTACTTGCATTGATGTTAAACTGGGTCAGTTACCGTAAAAATATTAGGATTTGTTTGCAACATTAACTGAAGTTAGTTTTCAGTACTGGAAACAAATATGTATTTCAGGTGGATGAATATTTCTGAGAATAATCTTGTGAAAAGTTGATTATAAATCTACATACATGAATATGAATGTATTTAGGGAGTGTATAATAAGACACATATATTTCATATTTTGAAAAATCTGGAGAGTATATATATATACAAAACACACACAGACATTAAAAAGTAGCAATATATATGCCAATTGAAATTCACGGTGAAATATATATCGTCCACAGATCCAAAAATATTAATTTTACTGAACACGGATTTATGAATAATGTTGTTCAAGTAGGAAGGTCACCCATTGGTTGAATTTTAAGATCCAACAGCGTTTAGGAGGAGTGATCTCTTCTCATAATTTGTATCTGCCAAGTCAGCTCCCTCACAAGAATGTACATGTGATACCAGGTAGGATTCTATATGTGCATTTAAAAATACATGTGCTGAATAGACTTCAGAGAAAGGGAGACAGGAATTCACATATTTGTTAACTTTAAAAACACATGCAGAACTATTTCAACAAAAAATTGACTGGATTTATATCACCTACCCTACATAATGCATAAGGCAATTCCAAGTAAACACCATGCATCCTCTGAAGCGCTTGGATTTCTATTCTGTTTGGGTTATTTTTCTCCATAATATTAGCATTAGTAGTCAGAGTCTATTAGGGTATGGGTTCGAGTCAGGGATTCAGTATTCTCAATGAAAAATTGGAAAATGAATCCAGTGTGTATGCAAATATGTGCTACACAAAAATCATCCCACTCTCATCCACAACAATTCCTTGACATTACCTTCTCTCCAAGTAAGACACAAATAGAGAAGAAGAGATAAAAAATCTGTGAATACATATCTGGAATGGAATACACTCAGGAGTTCACAACCTTGGAGGTGGTAGAGCACTTTCCAAAAGTAAGAGACATGGTAAACACTCCACAAACATGGAGCTCTGCTGGTCTAAACACTTCTTGAGAAACTGCCTCTGAGGTGGGGCACTTGAAATATATGTTGTTGTCAGGAGTTTTAGCTTCTTTTGTAGTGAGACCATCAAAGCTGGGTCAGCATCTATGTGACCTGGAGAACATGGTTTCTTATTTTCCAATGAACCTGAGGCAGCAGTGCTGAATTCTCTCTTTGTAGGCAAACTGTGGCAACTGGGGGCTAAGTGTCTCCCCGTGTGGACTGTGAAGCCATTTGGTCCTCCTCCACTTTTCGTGGTGTTTCTTGATGCAGGACTGTGAGTTTGGTATTTGCTTCACGAAATACAATGAGTTCAACTGGGACCCAGTGCTGGAGGGAGTTCTGTCACGTGTGGTGTGTCAGGGTCTGCAGGAGAATGCACCAACCAGGATTCTATTCCACAGAGCTTGCCCCCTTGTCCATAGCAATCTGACTCTGAACTTTGCCCTGAAACCTCTCCATATAACAAGATGCCTTTACATAGAAGGGTCTGCTGGCTGCACCATGTCAGTCACAAGCCATTTGGAAGGCAATAGGAAATCTTCAGGGCCACACCACAGATGTATTATCACACACCAGCCCACCACTGCAATATGCCCACAACTCAGCAGGCTCCAACTTACTGGCATCTTTGTTCTACACCATTTTCATGAAACCCAGTCAAATAAGGCATTCTCTGGTACACTCATGATCAGCAACAAGACATCCAAAGGTTCTTCAGTGTCACCTGGTGATGGGAATTTCAAAATATTCATGATATTTTTCTAGCCATTTTTTATGGATGAAGATGGAGGCACTGTGTGTTTCAGTTTATTCAGAAACCATTAAATGGTGAGGAAGCTCATTTCAATGCAAGCTCTTGAGAACTCTCAAAGGCAATTCTTCCCATAGAGTGCCCAAAAGGTCACATGCATCCAGGCCCATTGAGGTCTACAATGTGAGGTCCATTGGTGTTTTGACTCTCAACTATGGATTTCAAATCTTCCAAAATAAAATTATGTGATATCCTGGCTGAGATTCCCAGGCTCTGTGGAAAGCCATCCTGGTCCTTGATCTTAGTTTCCAAAGGCGAATCCCATGCGTGGCCTCCTAAAATGCGAACACAATTCATGGCAATATTTCTCTGAGATCAGTTCCAGAACTCAGACTCTAAGGGGAATCACACCAGAGTTCAAGCACAGGTAGACCCAGTCATTGCTTCCAACCGCCACACAAATGACCACAATTAAAACCAAAACACTCCCACAAGGCCCTCATCTTTTTCTATATAGACACTCATCATAACCTGTGGCTGGAGGTTTCCATGAGGGGCTCAGCCCAAGATAGTATACAAAATAACCTCCCTTGCCCCTCATTTGCCTAAAGTCAGGGTTGCATGGACACCCTTCCTGAGAACCAAGAGTGATCATAGGCCTCATGTAAATACTGCTCTGCTTCTCCAATTTGAGGGCTACTGACTGTCAGGTATAGATTCTTTATGTGAATTGGAGTCATGAAAAAAACCAACTCCTATGGGCTAGCCACTGCAGGGTTTTGAATAACTCATTTGACACAAAGGATCCCTTTTCTCACTTAATGGATGTCTGGAAACTTACAGAGAAAGGCGAGAGACTTCTTCCACAATGACTGCTTTTTTGGCCATTTTGGTTTTGGAATCTTTCTTTAGATCTATCAGGTGCTAAGAATCTAAGCCACAGCCTCATACATGGCCAAGAGGCTGATTCAGATACATCCCTTTCCAAAGAAATTAAGCAAAGAGCTACAGGTGATGCCCATTAATTTCCATTTGAAACTGTTTTCTTAAGGCGTCACAAAAGGGTGACCTGAGCCAAAGACCTTTCTGACATTCAGGGCAACAGAACAATAGGTAAGCAAATGGCCCAAAGCAGGGTTTCTCCACTTGGACTTTCCTGGTCACACTGATACCTGAGTTTTCTGAGATGCTCCCAATTCCTTAAGCTATTAAGTACATGGCCATGTCATAGAGCTTGGAGGTGGTACATATACTAGACACAAAACCATAAGCCTATTCTGGAGAGTGGCCAGAATTCAGGAAGAAAACAGAAACTTAGGAAGACAGTAGGTGTTTCCCATCCATAAGTCAAGCCACAGTCCATTCGTTAATATTGCAAGATGAATGCTGTGAAGCTTTCTACTAGACAGAACACATCCACTGATGCATTCTCTTTTCTAATGTCTACAACCACGGACAGAGTGGGACACACAGACATAGAAACACTCACCTTGTCAAACTTCACCTTACTAGAAACAGTCCACTCCAAACCAAACAAACCGCCTTTCCTCCCTATTCTTGGAACATGAGACAAAACCGCAAACTCACACCAACACCAACAAAGTCATTTCTTTCCCCAAAAAAGGTCTGTGACTATCCGGAGTGTTCTCTGACTGATGGGCATTCCTATGTTTCTCAGAAATGGCCTGTCCTGTCTCAGATCTGGTCTCCTTGGCCAACTCTGTGAAGTAGTCAGGTGCCAGTGGTGAGCCACTACCTGCTTTCTCAGGAAAGGGCCCTCTTCAGAGCTCTTCTGGCATTTGGCCATCCTCACATCAGTAGGTACCAAGAAAGACTGACTCTGTCCTCGGTAAATCCAAACAAGTGTGCCCACTGGGACTGGGACTGGGAGTGGCTCTGAGTACTTGGCATCCTGGATCCCAAGTTCAGAGAGTTCTTTTCCCAAGAAAGTGAGGTCAGTCACTTCTTTCAGGAACTGAATGAGGTCACTGCCTTGGCAACCACTTTGTCCTAACAGTTTCTTACATAGGTCCCATGAGATGGAGGCTGCCCTTACTTCCTGTGACACTTTAACAAGTTCAAATGGTATATCCACCCTACTCACCTGGGAACAGCTCTCCACACTGGCCTAGTTTGTTCCATCTTCTCCACATTAAGAACAGAAAGGCTGATTCAGACACAACCCTTCATCCTGACCAGGTTGTTTGCCATGGAAGATGACTTTTGCTCTCTCAGGTCCTTCATAACTGCCTACATCTTCTCCAGGGATCATTTCTGCATGGACTTTTCAGGTTTTTAGCAGGTGGAAGATCCCCTACATTTCTGTATTGTAAGACCAACTCTGTCACTGCTCTTCTGTAAAGTTATATTTAATGAACAGTGTATGGTTAGGGTTAATAACATGTTCGATTTGAGTTAGTAATCATTCTGCAGGATGAATAATGGTATTGGGAACCTGCCATATTTGTAAGAATATAGAGATGAAATGTAAGTAAGAAAACAGAAATCTAGGTAAAATTTGGAGTACAGAAGGGTATTGGGCCATTGATTGGGATACTTAGCTTTGAATTATGTTCTGCACAGGTGTCTCAGATAATTCAATATACAATGTCAAAGGACCTTCTATCATGGATGATTGAATGTCGAAGAGAACATCCAGTCAAAAAGGGATAGTCAGTAGGATTAGGAAGATAATTGGTAGGTTTATAAGGAAGAGTTAGTATAGAATTGGTACCAAAAGTTCTTTAGCAATAGCGTTTCGGGTAAGGAGTGAATGTAAATGTCAGCCCATGTGAAGAGTCAATCACAATGATGAACTGGGATAAATATGTAGGAAAGCAGATATCAATAGAGACATTAGGAAATCAGCCAAAGTATAAAGTGAGGGATAGGATTAGACATTTTCAACAGAGTTGAGATTGAATATATAATTTTAAGAAGAAACAAATATGTAGTCACCAATATGATTGATATTTGAGAGCATTAGGCAACCTGGACATGGATGTTTTTAGTAATCCATGCTCACTTTCCTTTTAGGCTTTGGAGAAAGGTTCATGAAATAGGTACTTGTCACTTCCTGTTTTTCTGCATGCTTAACAAAACACTTTTGAAATCTTGAGAACTGTTTGCTAATCCTGTTCCCAGAATGTGTTGTCCCCAACTGCCAAACTGCAGAATGTACTCTCTCGCTCATTTGAACGCAAACTGCCCACTCGCCCTGACCCATCAAAAAACTTCCCTCCCTGTCCTCTCCACGAAAAGAATATAAGTTCTGCTTAAGCTGTTCTCAGGGCTCTCTGCTCTGTTCAAGTGAGGTCTGAACCCCAGCATGCTGGACTCCCAATAAACCCTTTACTGTTGCATGAGACAGTCTCTTGGTGGTCTCTTCCTCCGATGTTCGCCCAAACTTTACATTCGGAACCCCCAGCGAGATCCAGCAGTGGCGGATGAAAGACCCCCAACGAGCTCCTCTCAGGATATGTAAGTTACCTCTTTCATGTTTCAGGTTTCAGCTTAGGGCTTTGCAAAATGGCCTTCGGTGATGAGCGTGAGCTCTCTCTGATAGAGGCTGGCAGATGTGTCACAGAGCCACAGGCCACGTTCCTGGGGGATGCCCCAGAGGACTCGGCAAATCGAGGAACAATATTCTTCTCTACTCAGTGATATTTTGTTTCGGATTCGGTATTGCCAGCCCATCAGGTTTTGCCAGCTACTCAGTCCTGGTCTCAGTATTTCACATCCATTGCCTGTCTTTATTATTGACTTGTCTTGTCTGTGTCGTGTGTCGTTGCTTTCACTGTTTGTATATCTTTCATTATGGGAAGGAACATTTCAATGCCTCTGTCCCTGACTCTTATTAAGTGGACCAAAGTCCGCTTAAGGGCACAGAATCTTTCTTTTTCAGTAAAACGCCAGACCTGGCAGACTCTCTGTGCCTCAGAATGACCCACCTTTGGAGTCGGATGGCCCCCAGAAGGATCTTTCTACTCCCTAATAATTCAAAACGTCAGAGATATTGTCTTTCAGCCGGGGCAACATAGCCATCCAGATCAACAGCCATATATCTTAACTTGGCAGGACCTCTGCAAATCTCCTCCTCCATTTGTGAAGCCTTTCCTTGTCCCTTCCCCCACTCCTACTCCTTCCCCCATGATTCTATCTCTCAAACCCTCTGCTCCTCCTCCTCCACCCTCTGTTTTACCCTGAGTCTCAAGACTCAACTGGACTCTCCTCCCACTCCTTATCCCCTGCCCTCGTCCCCCAACCCCCAACACACTCTAAATGATTCCCCTGTGGCAAAATCAGCCTCTCCGCCATTGGAGGAATCCTGGCCGGCCCAGCGCCATATAGATGACACAACTGCGGCACACAAAGCCCCTTTTTCCCTGGAGGAAGTTGCCCGACTAAAATAACTCAAAGAACTCGCCGGCGTTTTCACTCCTGCCTACTTGGGATGACTGCCAACATCTCCTAGGGACTCTCTTCATGACAGAGGAAGGAGAGAAAAACCTCCTGGAAGCTAAAAAAGAAAAAAAATCCTCAGACCAGATGGGCGACCGACACAACTTCCCAACATAATCAAAGCCGGCTTCTCATTGAGTCAACCCAACTGGGACACCAATACATTTGAAGGTAGGGAGCATCTGTCCACTTATTGCTGGGCTCTAATAGCGGGTCTCTAAGCGGAAGCTCATGTGACCAACTAATTTGGCCAAGGTTAGAGAGATTATTCAAGGGCCTGATGAATCTCCCTCTATGTTTCAAGAGAGAATTATGGAGGCATATAGGAGATGTACTAATTTTGATCCTCAGGCAGAGGATCAAAAGGCATCTGTCATGACGGCTTTCATTGGGAAAGCTGCCCTGGATATTAAAAGAAAGTTGCAATGCATAGATGTATTACAAGATATGACTTTGAGAGATTTAGTCATAGAAGCCTAAAAAGTATACTATAAGAGATAAACTGAGGAAGAGAAGGAACAAAGGAGGAAGAAAGAAAGGGAGCAAAGAGAGGATGCGAGAAGCAAAAATAGACTAAGGCATTGACTAAGGTTCTGGTCACAACAAAAAATAGGACAGAAATTAAGAAACAGAGAGACAGGAAATGATACCTGGGCCCAAGCCAAAAGCCACCCCTGGCCTCAGATCAATGTGCCTATTCTAAATAAAAAGGACACTGGGCCAAAGAGTGCCCTAGAAAGAGACAGCCACACCAGTCAGACATTCTGACTCTGGAAGATGACTAAGAAAGTTGGGGCTCAGAACCCTTCCCGGAGCTCAGGGTAACTTTTGAAGTGGAGGGGACCCCAGTAAACTTTGAAGTGGATACTGGGGCAATATACTCAGCCCTTAAGATCCCTTTGGGCCCTCCATCAAATAAAAGGTCTCTAGTTCAAGGGGCTAACGACAGTGAATATCGGGCATAGAAAACTAAGAGGACCATGGACCTGGTAAAAGGAAAAATCTATCACTCCTTCCTAGTAATCCCAGGACGCCCAGCCCCATTGATGGGCTGAGATCTGCTCTCCAAGCTCCAGGCCAGAATAACTTTTAACCCTGAATTCCCCCAAGTGAAATTTATAAATCCTTCAGTAAAAACTTCTATAGTCACGGATTTAACTGTCATTAGAAGATGAACATAAACTCTTCACACCCCCCAAGACTGATCAAACAGGCAAACTACCCCAGAATTGGATAACAGATTACCAAGATTCCTGGACAAAAACTGCTGGGTTAGGCCTGGCCATGAAAAAACCTCCAATAACAGTGGAGTTAAAAACCTCAACCTCTCCAATCAATATCAAAAAATACCCTCTGAGCAAAAAAGCTAAAGATGGGATAAGGACCCATATTCAGAAACATATGGCCTTGGGGGTCCTAAGGCCCTGTTAATTGGCCTGGAACAATCCCGTGCTACCAGTAAAAAAAGGCAGGAACCAGGGACTATCGCCCCATTCAAGACCTAAGAGAGATCAACAACAGAGTGCAGGACATTCATCCTACGGTACTTAATCCGTACAATTTACTTAGCACTCTGAACCCTGAGCGGAAATGGTCTACTGTTCTGGACTTAAAAGATGCTTTCTTTTGCTTGCCTCTGCATAAAGATAGTCAGTTGCTGTTTGCTTTCGAGTGAGTAGACCCAGAAACCGGAACGTCTGGTCAACTAACTTGGACTAGACTCCCACAGGGGTTCAAAAACTCCCCCACTCTCTTTGATGAAGCCCCCAAACAGAGATCTCAACAACTTCAAACTACGCACCATGAAGTCAACCTGATTCAATATGTGGATGACCTGCTACTGGCAGCCAACACCAAGGAAAACTGTGAGTCTGGGACCCAAGCACTATTATCTGAGCTTGCTCAACTCAGGTATAGAGCTTCTGCCCAAAAGGCCCAAATTTGGCATCATGAAGTAATCTTCCTGGGCTATTCTCTTAGGGGTGGTAGAGGATGGCTCACTGAGCCCAGAAAACAAACCGTTGTGCAGATACCACCCGCATCTAACAGCAGACAACTCAGAGAGTTTCTTGGGGCTGCTGTCTTTTGCAGGTTATGGATACCTGGGTTTGTGTCACTAGCTGCTCCTTTATACCCTGTGCTAAAGAGAGATGCCCATTTCCAATGGACCCCTGAGCACCTGGAAGCTTTTGATAAGATCTAAGGACACTGACACTGAATGCCTCAACTTCACTGAGCCCAGCCTGCAATTTCAGAAAGAACTACACTACATTAAAAATGTATATCAACTCACTCACCTTGGTTCAAATAAATTGCAGGCATTCCTGAATAATCAAGAACAGAGTTTTCCACTAACCGACTCAAAGATAAAGGAAATAACTGAACGGGTAACAAAAGCTGCTCGGGTCTCTCAACTGGTTAATTCTTACCCTTCCAAGCTTCTTGCAGGAAAGCACCTATGAGGAACCAGACCAGGACAATTCTGGGAATTGGGAACTGGACTTTACTGAAATTAAGCCAGCAAGGTATGGACTTAAATATCTCCTAGTCTTTGTAGGTACATTTTCAGGATGGATTGAAGCCTTCCCCACAAAAAGAAAAAAAAAAGAAAAAAGAAAAAAGGAAAAAAAAGGCACAAATGGTGGTCAAGATGATCCTGAAAGATATTTTTCGAAGGTAATAGGGTCTGAAAATTGACCGGGGTTCATGGCCCAGGTAAGTCAGGGGTTTGCCAGGACCCAGGGGATTTATTGGAAGTTATATTGTGCTTATGGACCACAGAGCTCAGGCCAGGTAAAAAAATAAATAGAACCATTAAAGAGACCTTAAAAAAATTAAGCTTAGAGACCAGCATAAAAGATTGGACTATGCTCCTGCCTTATGCACTGTTTCATGCAAGAAATACTCCCTCTGTTTCTATGTCTAACCTCACTCCCTATGAAATTCTCTATGGTGCCCCTCCTCCAGTAAGGGACCTAACCCCAACTCTAAGACCTAACGATCCCTTCCACACCCCCTTGCTTGACAGATTTAAAGCTCTTGAAAGAACTCAGTGATACTTGTTGAAACAGCTGGCCACTACCTACCAACTTTGGGACGATGGGACTCCACATTGATATCAAGTAAGACACTTCATCTACTAAAGACGACATCAGGTGTCATCCCTGGAACCCCGCTGGAAAGGACCATACCAGGTGCTACTTATAACACCTACAGTGGTAAAGTTAGATGGAGTCACTTCTGCATCCATGCCTCTCATCTCAAGGATGCGCCCTGTCCAGACTCTGGCTGGAAACTGGAAAAGACTGGTAACCTTTTTAAATTGTGTGTTTGCCATGTGGATAAGGCTATAGACTCTGCCCTTGACCACCAGTAGTCCTAACCATCATCAGCCCGTTCAGCAGCGATGGCTGATCACAAATCCTCCTAGAGAAGAAGTATGGTCTATCTCGCATACAGCCCCCTTAGGGACCTTGTGGCCATCCCTCCACCCAGACATTTGTCAGCTGGCTATTGGTCTTTCCTATTGGGATAGCTCTGATGAAGAGGATCCCACTAAAATTCCATTAAATCTCTTCCGTACCATAGATAATGGTAACAAACATTATGCATGTAGGGACACGCGAGCCAGATGCAGGTGGGCTAGCCTAGATTAGTATGTTTGCCCGGCTGACTACCAAAGCCACAAACAGCCACGGCCATGTGGGGGAAAAACCGACTTCTTCTGTAAGTAATGGGGATGTGAGCATACAGGGGCTGCCTGCTGGAACCCAAACTCCTCATCAAATTCAGTACACAGCATTGGACATATTACCAATTAGACAACCAAAACCCATGGCCCCCAGAGGGGTCTCTAGATCCTCAAATTCTGCATGACTTTTTCAACTTCGGCAAGTGCTCAAAAGGGTTGAAGGAAATTCCCCTATGTGGAGGCCTTTTCCCTCCTTCGCTCACATCCTGTACTATGCTTCTCTAACAGATCCTCACCCTCAGTCTTCTGCTCCAGACTCCCTGCTGTCACTCCAACCTCAGCAACCTGATTTCTCCCCTGCAATTACAAGATCAAAACCCCAAACCTTCACCAATTCTCAGACCATTGCCCCCTTGCTGAGGTATCAGGTACTGAGGTACCCCTCCACCCAGACACTCCTCTCTTCTCCTGTCAGTGCCCACAACAGGTCCCACCAGGTCCTCTTACCAGCTAACCCAAAACTCAAACCAGCTGAGGAGAGCCCTCAGACCCCTTTCCAAGATGTAATAAAAATGGCCTTTAAAGTTGCTTTGTCAACACTGAAAACAGGTTACTAAGAATTTAAAGTCCCTCACAGCCTTTTTGGGATTCTCACTCCCATATTCCCCTCTGCACTACCTGTTCTACTGCTCACGTTTTTGTAGCTCGGAAAATCCCAAACCCCTTTCCCATTACTCTTTTACATCCCTCCTTCCTCATTCGCAGACCCAAGGAGCTTCTCTCAGCCGTGCCTTCTCCGTCTTCCCCATCTATATCAGGTCCACAGAAAAGACTTAAATGACCTTCTCCAGAAGTCTTCACCATGGCGGACTTTAGGACTTTCAGCAAAAGAGTCCCTATAAAAGAGTTCATTGTAGATGAACTTATTCTTTTTGTGTTGCTCTGTTCTACTTGACCACTGGCTGGAAAAATCAGTACTCCTAAGCTAGACACCCCCTTACTAGTTTTTCACAAAATATGTGAACAAGGCCTCTGGCCTTGAGCTGGGGCTTCACAGAGATGGCTACATTTCTTAGATAAAGAAGTTACCAACTGGGTTCCATGTTAAGAGCTGGCAGGGAGAAAAAAAAAGAGAAGAAAAAAGCTCTCCCCCTTCCAGCTGTCCTTAAAAAGTTAACTTGCCCAGAACGGAGGAAAAATAACAGAAACAAAAACTGCTTTTCGTGAATGTCTGCAGACTATGAACTTCTGAGACTCTTCCCTTACATGTTGAGTACAAAATTCTGAAACTACATAAACTTGGGGTTCAGGGGATTAATTGATTACAACAAAGCAATGCCCTCTAAATCCGGTTGCAACCAAATAGGACTGTTTTCCTAGCTTCGGTGCTCTTGTAGGTGCCTTTCCTTGTCCGTCCCAAGAACAGAAAGATTCTATATACTTAAACATTGTTTATGTTTTCATTAAATGGTCAACAGATGTGATTAATTATGTAATGGTGCAGATGTTTCCCAGAGTGCTCTATCATGACACAGTTTCATTTAAAGATCAAATAGAGGGGCATACAACCCGGTTCTGCCAGGAACCTGTATCCCTCATTTTAGCCATCCTATTAGGAATAATAGTACCTGCAGGGGTGGGCACAGGAACCACTGCCCTAGTCGATGGGACATACAAATGACACCATTAGAAGCAGCAATAGACCAAAACTTAAGATATTAAAAACTCCATCATGGCTTTACAGGAGTCTTTAACATCTCTCTCTGAAGTTGTGTTACAAAACAGACGAGGGTTGGACCTCCTCTTCATGAGAGAAGTGGGCCTTTGTGCTGCATTGAGGGAAGAATGTTGTTTTTATGCCAACAATACTGGAGTTGTAAAAGAATATATGAGTAAATTAAGAAAACACCTTGAAGAGCATCAACGAGAGACAGAGGCCCAAAAAGGGTGGTTTGAGTCTTGGTTCACACAGTCCACCTGGTTAACTATGCTTTTTATCAGCAATGGCTGGTCCATTAATAATCTTCCTATTATTGCTAACTGTAGGACCCTGTTTGCTCAACCGTGTACTTTCCTTTCTTTAAGCACAAATTTGACATGTTAAACTTATGGTAATCAGATAACAATATACCCCACTAGTAGACATATAATGTGACAACCCCAATGATCAATTTTATGATTAAACATAACCAGACGAAGAAGTAGGGAATGAAAGGTTAATAAAATATGTACTTGTCACTTCCTGTTTTTCTGTATGCTTAACAAAACACTGTTGAAATCTTGAGAACTGTTTGCTAGTCTTGTTCCCAGAATGTGCTGTCCCCAACTGCCAAACTGCAGAATGTACTCCTACACCCATTTGCACGCAAACCACCCACTCACCCTGACCCATCAAATAACTTCCTTCCCTGCCCTCTCCGAGGAAAGTATATAAGCTCTGTTTAAGCTATTCTCAGGACTCTCTGCTATTTTCAAGTGAGCTCTGAGCCCCAGCCTGCTGGACCCCCAATAAACTCTTTGTTGTTGCATGAGACAGTCTCTTGGTTGTCTCTTCCTCCGACGCTCGCCCGACATTTACATTGGTACAATCATAAGTGTGACCTTTGCTTTTTGTGTCCAGAAAATTACTGGCCTTCAGTCTCTAGGGTAAGAAAATTAAGGGCAAATAATTCATGGTTAAGGCGATCCCTGGGAGTGATAAATACAAGGGCGTAAACCTTAAGGCGGATTAGCCAAGTCTTTAAGGTAAGGTGGGCACGTTCCACAATGCCTTGGCCCTGACGGTTGTATGGAATTGCAGTAGTATGACATATTTGCAAGGTAGCACAGAACTGTTTAAACTTGGCACTGGTATGTGCAGGACTGTTTTCCGTTTTAATATGTTTTGGTTTACTCATTACAGAAAAGGGTGAAACAAGATGAGAAAGGACATCTTTGGTAGCCTCTCCGGAATGTGGAAATGCGAAAATAAAGCTGCTGAAGGTATGTATACAAACGTGTATATATTTGTTTTTTTTTTCAAATTCAGGAAAATGAGTAACATCCATTTGCCAAACCTGATTGGGCAGTAATCCTCGGGGATTAACTCCCAATTGTTGAATGGGGAGGGAGACAGCACAACCAAGGCATGCTTTTACTATTTCTCATGCCTGTTGCCTGGTAATTTTACAAAGTAATCAAAGGCTCTGGGAATTTAGATGGTGAAGATTGTGTAACTCCATGGCCTTTTGAATGGAGTCAACAAAAATTGAAAAGATGGAACGAGTTGATGCATCAGCTTGGGCATAACTTTTGTTAGAGGGCCGGGAAGATCAAAGTGTGCCCTCATGTGTCCTAAGAAAAATGGGTGTGTTCTGGCCTGAATTAGCTGCTGAAGCTGGTGAAACAGAAAGGCCGCATTGGAAGAAGCCTTAATGGCGGGTGAAATCTCCAGCAGGGGCACAGAATGAGCAATGTAGGCACTGTCTGTATAAATATTAACAGGCTTATCAAAAAATGTTATAAAAACTTGTGTTATGGCAAACAATTTCACAAGCTGTGCTGACCTATAGACAGTATCAAAGGTGGTAGGCTGGTTATTGACAACAAAGACCGCATGGCTATTACTGGAACCATCTGTAAAGACAGTAAGGGCTTGAGGAATGGGAGACTTTTGAGTAATTTTGGGAAAAATAAATGGATGTAATTGGGAAAAATGTAAAAGGGGCCACTGGGGAGGTGGTTATCAATTGTGCCCACAAAGCCTGATAGGGCAATACACCATTCATCCCCTGTGTGTAGTAAAAAATGGGTTTGTTCCTTAGTATGTGGAATTACAATATTATCAGGGTCTTTGCCAAAATGTTGTCGAGAAAGCAAGCGACTTTTTATAATAATAGAAGCTACCTGAGCAGGATAAAGCATAATAACCTTGGAGGATGTGGTGGGTAAATAGACCCAAAGCAAGGGGCAGCCTTTATTTTCAAACAGTGGATCTCACTGCCAAAATATTCCTGTGGGTGTATGAGGAGTGTGTAAAATAACCAGAACCAGAGGAAGGTTATAAGAAATTTGTGTAACAAACTGTTGGAAAATGGCTTCTATGACTTGGTTTAATGCCTGTCATTCCTTGGGAGTAAGCTTTCGATGGGAGGAGGAGTGGGAATCACCTCTCAAAATATCATTAAGAGACAAAAGTACACAAGTGTGTCGCGACCCCTTGCCAGCAAGGAAGACGCAACTCAGGAATCTTCTTTCAGCAGTTTATTCAGGCCTTGATTAAAATATCTTTTAGTGACCTCCCTCTCTACCCCCGAGCGCCCAAGCACAGCCTAATAAAGCCTCCCACGTACCAATCTTAAGCCGCCGCGTGGAACTTTCTTATAGGGTGGCAAGGGATAGCGTGCCAACTCTCCACAAAAGAATTTGTTTATCACAGGCCACAGTGGAAGCCGGCGCCATCTTCTAATGGCGGCCACAATCTACAACAATGGCTTACCACAGTTCCCCCTTCTATTTTATAGAACAATGCAGGCGAAAGTAGAGGTCCTATCCCACTGTGCAGAAGCGGCTGCAATGTATGGTTCAGTCCTAAGGAGGCGCCTTCCCCAGACCTGACCCCATATCAGCCGACGCCTTTTTTTGTAGGGCGGGGGTGTGGACGTCAAACCCGCATGCAATAGGACATGCTTTCCTTGAGGTCCGTTGAGGGATCACTCAAGTGCAGTGCTTTGCCTCGCATCCTGCATCGTGACGATGGTGAGAAGTAGGGAAACACAGGTAGCCTGGTAACATAACAAATTTTTAGTTGGCAACACAATCCCTAAGCCCCAGAGGAAAGTAAAGAGTCTGTAGCCGAGAAGAAAGACCAATCCTAAAACCCATCTGCGTGCAATGGTAACAAGACCTGCAGAGTGCAAGGGCTATTCAGTACTGGGGGAGAATGAGAAAGAGGACATGCAAATCCAAGTGCAATGTGAAATTAACTTGGGGTGCAATGGCCATGTCAAAGATTTACTGTTTAAGCTGCGCAAGCCAGACTTGAGGTGAATTGCCATTTTCTAAAGCTGCAAGAGCTTGGATGATCATAGCCTTATCGTGAGCATTGCGGGCCTTGAGGCGACAGAGAAACCACAAACAGAGAAACATACCGAAGCAACACATTGCACCAAAAATGCCTACCCCCACCCACTCTTTAAAAAAGGAAAAGGCAGAAGATATCCAATCGGTGAATTGACCCAAAGTCACGGGATCAACACGGGTGCTATTCAAGACAGCTATCTGAGTTAGTTGAGACTGGATCATGTCTTCCGCTTCCATGGACCAATTTCCAGCCAAATATTCGCCAATGATGCGGGAAGCATTCCTGGAATCATTAAATCTGACAGAGGTTATGCATAAATGTGCACGTTGGTCAACACAACCCAAAAGCACTAAGTCAGCCAATTCTTCTACCTGAGCTTGGAGTAAATCCATTCTTTGGTTGGCAGCTAAAATCCCTGACAAAATATGTTGATTAATTGTATTTTGGGATTCAAGTATGGTGGAAGTTTGTTGGACAACTTGATTAATAGTGGCAGCAGTTTGTACTTGATTGGCCATAGCCACTCCGGCCGTAACTGCTGCAGCAGCAGATATCGCCACGACTGTCACTATAGCCGCTGTGATCCCAAAATCTCTGCGGACTCTAAGTAGCTCAACAATAGGGAATTTATCAGAATCTGCAGTGACCGGGATTGGGACAAAAGTTGGAATTTTCATAACCACTGCTACAGTCCAGGAACCATTCCAACACTCAGATAAGAGACAGGTAGTATGAGAACAATCCAGCATCCCCGATGAGGTGGCCTTAGCCAAAAGGAATAAGAAGGGGGATTGGACACAGACCATTGCAGGAGGCAATGTGGCATTATACAACAGAGAGTTGAATGAAACAGATGTAAGACTATTACCTTGTTCACTTTCCCTAAGAGTACCAGAAATATTAGCCAGCCAACTTTTGGCTCCTACCAACTGAGCCAGTGCAGAAATATCGGCTGAAGCCCCCTTTTCATTGGAAATCAGCCATTGAAACCAGGACCAACCTACTCCTGTAGAGGAGCTGGCACTATTGTTAAAGTTATAAACATACCTCTCAAGAGAGGGGGAAAGGGAGAAACCTTTAGCAACTTGATGTTTCTCCCAAGAATGATCCTGACAAGGCGTAAATGTTGGGGGGAAACCAAGATTAGGGAACAGTAAGGAGAGGCCTTGAAATGAGTGGCATTATAAATACTACTAGAAGAAGGAGGCACTGGGATTAGTACCTCGGAGATAATAGCCAAGGTAGTTATGTTAAAGCAGAGCTGCTGTTTGCGGGGGTCCCTGAGCCTGATTGCTTCCCCGAAGCTACCTTGCTCAATACATCACTGATAATGCTTCCTGAGACCTGATTGGACCGCAATGGGTCCTCCCAGTTAGTCAAATTTTTGGTCTTAAGGCTAATGCAATTAGCGTTTCTAAGGCTGAAACAAAAAACTCCTGTGAGATTAACTTGAGATTGATTAAAAATTCTCTCCATGTCCCCTCTAGGAGAGGCACAGGGAGCAGACATCTCACATGAGGTTGAAAAAAGAGTGGGGAGGACACGAGAATTACCATGAACCGGCATCGGCAGTGGCCATGCCCGTGCCACTGCCCACCACCGCATTGGTGTTGCCTGTGCCATCGGCACAAGCACCAGAGCCAGAGCACTTAGCAGAATGAAGATCCTCATCACAGGATTGTTGTGGTATCTCTTGTTGCTGGTCAGTTGATGTTGAGACTCTTCTTGTCAAGCGTTCAGGGACCCACAACGGTTCCGTACGATCCTGGGGAAAATCACATACAGATCCTTGTGCCCATGTCAGCACGGGGTCAGGGCCGTTCCATTGGCCCGTAAGAACATCCTTCCACTTAACATAGCCAGTCACAGAGGGCTGAGGTGACACATGTCTATCGGCCGCAGAGCGACCATGAATATCCAAATTCAAAAAATTAATGGTAAAGAGAGCTAAGGACAGGCGTTCTTTAGGAGTGTGTTCAGCTCCTATTCCCCCTTTTTGTTTTTGTAAAGTTTCCTTTAAGGTGCGATGAGCACGCTCAACAATGCCTTGTCCTTGAGGATTATAAGGCAAAACATGAGTAAGTTGCACTCCCATAGTAGAACAAAAAGCTGTAAATTGTCTGCCAGTATAAGCAGGTCCATTATCAGTCTTAAGGGATGCAGGTGCACCCCATGCTGCCCATGCCTCTAAACAGTGAGTAATGACATTACGTGCCTTTTCTCCCGATAAAGCAGAAGCATGGATAATTCCAGAGCACGTATCAACGGAAACATGCACATACTTAAGGTTACCAAAGTCAGGTATATGTGTCACATCCATTTGCCAAACAACCAATGGCTTTAATCCCCGTGGGTTTACTCCATAATTAGGGGGATGAAGAAATGTGACACAATGGGGACATTGCAATACTATCTGCCGAGCATCCGCTCTTGAGATGGAAAAACGCCTGCGCAGCGTTAATGCATTAACATGGAAGTTTTGGTGAAACAATTTATCCCCCTCTAAGGAGGAAGCCAAGCATATCAATTGACCTCTAGTGGCTAAGTCCGCACAGGCATTCCCCTGGGATAACGGACCAGGAAGAGAGGTGTGAGCCCTGATATGCATTGGATAAAAAGAAGCAGTGAGGTTAGAGATAAGCTGTTGAAGCTGAGTAAAGTAAACAGACACATTGTGGGCATCACTAATAGTTCCCACGGCCTCCAGGACTTTTAGTGCTTGTACCACATAGCTAGAGTCTGAAATAAGATTAAAAGGAAAAGAACACTGTTTAAAAACTTCAATAACAATTTGTAGTTCTACCCATTGTGGATTTCCAGGAGCAAATTGATGCTGGATAGGGGGAGAGTCATTAATTACGTAGGCTCCCATTCCAGACTTGGAACCATCAGTAAAAATGTTAACAGCCCCCTCTATGTTTGGGCATGGAAAGCTCTCTTCGAAATACCCCCACCGTACGGCGGCGAGTCCGGAGGATCATTTTCTTTCTTTTTTTTTTTTTTTTCTGAGCTCCTGTTTATTTTTGTTCCCTTTTCCCATAGTTAGACTCCCTAGCTGCCGAGACAGTCTCCCGAGCTCCTCCTGCTCATCCTCCTCCTCTTCTGACCCACTTTTGCATGGGAGTGTGCGCAGTGTACTGAGATCTGGATACAAGCGTTTCCTCCCCCGTTTCTCGCTCTGCACATTCCCTTCCTCCTGAAATATTTCACTCCGTGCCAGAGACAATCGCCTCCTCCCCTGTTTCTCGCTCCGCACACTGCCATCCTCCTGAAATACGTCACTGCCTGCCAGAGATAATTGTTTCCTCCCCTGTTTCTCGCTCCGCACACTGCCACCCTCCTGAAATACCTCACTGCCTGCCATTTCTGATCTTTCTTCATGTAATTGCTCTAAAACTTCTTGTCCTTTAGTAAGTGCTTCCTGACATCTGCCATCTGCGAGGCAACTACGGATCATCTTCCAAAGGGGTATCACCCCACCCTCTAATATGCCCTGCTCAGAAGCAAAGTCAAGATCTGTGCCTAACTTATCCCAGCTAGGCAGAGTGAGGCTGCCCGAGAACGCGAACCACGGTGCAACAATATCTGTCTTCTGTAAAAATCTCTGTAAAGTACTACGTTTCACTTTTAGGCCCTTGGAACGTAACAGGTTATCTAGGGCCAGGAGAAGCGGACTTGAAGATACGGCACCCATGACACAACAAAAGACACACAAAAAACAAGAGTGAAAGTAAGAGTGAAAGTACACAGTGCAGCTGCAATAAGATGTAATGCGCTCTCTGGCTTTACAGAGGAGCTGCCGCTTTGATAGCGGGTCCCAATTAGCTAGGACTAATCTCCGCTTTGATAGCGGGTCCCAATTACCTGGGAATGATCTCCGCTTTGATAGCGGGTCCCAATTATCTGGGACTGATCTCAGCTTTGATAGCGGGTCCCACTTATCTAGGACTGATCTCCGCTTTGACCACGGGTCCCACTTACCTGGGACTAACTGGTGCACCACCCCTGACTGCTGAAAGTTCTGGTTCCCGGGTTTTCAGCACCACTTGTCACGACCCCTTGCCCGCAAGGAAGACGCAACTCAGGAATCTTCTTTCATCAGTTTATTCAGGCCTTGATTAAAGTATCTTTTAGTGACCTCCCTCTCTACCCCCGAGCGCCCAAGCACAGCCTAATAAAGCCTCCCACGTACCAATCTTAAGCCGCCACGTGGATCTTTCTTATAGGGTGGCAAGGGATAGCGTGCCAACTCTCCACAAAAGTATTTGTTTATCACAGGCCACAGTGGAAGCCGGCGCCATCTTCTAATGGCGTCCACAATATACAACAATGGCTTACCACACAAGTGGATAATTTTAAATATGTTCTTAGCCATTGAATATCCCCCAGTAATTTTTGAAAATCATTAAGGGTGTGAAGCTGGTCCACTCGTAGTTGTATTTTAAGAATCTGGATCTGATTATCTTGACGTTTACAGCACAAATACGTATAAGGGTCCTGTGTTTGAACCTTATCAGGAGCTATCTGTAGTACCAAGGTAGTGAGGGTTTTGCAAAGGTCCAAGTAGCAACTATTAAGGTCATGGGTATTATGTGCAGCAATTAACAAATCATCCATATAATGTAAAATATAAATTTGTGGCCATTGCTCTCTCACAGAATCTACTGCTTGAGCAACGTATTTTCGGCAAAGACTGGGGCTGTTGGCCATACCTTGTGGAAGAACCTACCATTGAAATCTCTGCATAGGGCCCTGGAAATTAATGTGAGAGAGACTAAAGGCAAAACAGGGTCTATCCTTATGATGTAAAGGAATGGTAAAAAAGCAATCTTTTAAGTCAATAACCATTTTATAATAGTTTCTGGGAATAGCCACTGGTGTGGGAATGCATGGCTGTAGTGCTCCCATCGGGTGCATAACTTTATTAATGGCACGCAAATCCTGTAAAAGGCAACACTTGACTGATTTTTTCTTCCTAACAAAATAAGCGTATTCCATGGTGAGGTTGAGAGCTCTACATGGCCGGCTGCCAGCTGTTCCTGCACTAACATGGAGGGAGCCTACAATTTTTCTTGGGTAAGGGGCCACTGATCCACCCACATAGGAGTCTGAGTCTCCCAAACAATTTTATCTGCATGGGGTACAGGAGGATCAGGGACCGACACTAAAAATCCAAATACCCAAATCCATATGTATTTGTTTTTGTATGGGTTGTATAGCCTCAACCAGTCCTTGTCTCAGTCTCCCTAGGCCTGTACCAGGAACAAAATTCATACGAAGTATTTGATGAGTCACCATGGAATTGCGACTGGCAAGAATAACTTCCATTTGACTCATAATATCTCGGCCCCATAGGTTAGCAGGGAGGTCAGGAACAACAAAAGGAGTGACACTTCCCTTATTACCCTCTTTACCAGTCCAGCTAAGAGCCCTAAAGGTGACCAGAGGATTTTTTGACTGTTCTATCCCTTTAAGGTCAGTCAAGAATGGGGTGAGGGGCCAACCTGATGGCCAGTATTTTTGAGAAATAATTGTGGCATCAGCTACAGTATCAAGAATTACTAGGAATTCCTTTTCTTCAATAAGTAAGGTAAGGGTTGGTCTATTATGAGAAATGGGCTGAACCCAATACACATCAGAGGAGCCCAAGGAGTCAGTCCCCCAGGGTAGGGTTTGGGCGGTGGAAGTGCCTCCTTAATCTAAGGGAAGGAGTATTAATTGTGTAAGTCTTGTCCCTGCTGGGATGGCCGCAACTCCATTAATAGCTGTGGCCAGTATTTTTATTTCTCCAGTAAAATCGTTATCAATAATGTCAGGGAAGACATGAAAACCTTGTAAGGTAGGAGAGGCTCTTCCAAGAATAAAGGAACACGTATGAGATGGAGGGGGACCCATAATTCCAGTAGGTTGTATCTGGAGCCCTTGCATTGAGTCTAATATTGTATCGGTGGTGGCACAGAGGTACAATCCTGTGCAGCCTGGGGTGGCTCCTTGGAGGGAGGCAATTGTGGAGAAGGATTTTGAGGTAGGTTGGGAGTTTGGGAGGGAACAAACCTTATTGCCCCTGGGTTTGTCCTGGGGGAGGTCGGGGCCAGGGGCTGGCCCCACAGGGAGTTTTTCAAGAAGCGGCGAGAAATAGGCTGTCTGAGGGCATTTGTCTTTGATCTACAGTCACTGGTTCAGTGACGACCTTTACCACATCTAGGGCAAAGGGTAGCTGGGGGAGGTTTAGCCCGGGTTTGTGGAGATGCTATTCCTAGTCTTTGTTTGCCTGTCATACACTCACGTGCAAAATGGACAGGTAGTTTACAAGTAAAGCAAGTACGTGAGCCAGAATTGTTAAAGGCCTTGGTAAAGGCGGCACCTAGGGCGAGACCAATGGCATGGGCTGCACCCACCACTGCACAGAGTCTAATAAAATCAGAAAGTTCCCCTTTATCCTTATGTGATCAAAAAACATCCTGACATGCCGGGTTGGCGTTTTCAAAGGAAAGATGTTTTACAAAGGTGCTTTCGCTTTTGCTTGGTCCAAGCAAGCATTCTGCGGCTAGGTTAAGCCGGGCAAAAAAAGTGGCAATAAGGCTCAGGTCCTTGTCGAATTTTTGCCAGGGAAGTGGTAGCTTTTTTGAGGGAGGCGTCTTCAAGCATGTAAGCCAGCCGTCTGAATCTGTGCCAAAAGTCCAGCAGGGAAACGCCCCTGTTTAGTGTTAGTGTCAAAAGGCGCATTGATCATTAGCTTAATAGGATTTAGAGAAGGCCTTGGTAAAAATTTTTCTGAGCAGTTTCCCGACAGTGTTCTTTGAAATGTGCATTCCATAATAGGAAGTCTCAGGCACTGAGAATAGCTCGGGCTAAAATTTTCCCATCATTGGGAGTAAGCCATTGTGCACTGTGGCTTTCTAATAAAGCCAACGTGTTGGGCCCAGTGGGGCCATAGTGAGCACAAGCATTTTTAAGTTTTTCAAGAAAACACAGGCTTAATATTTTGTAGACACTCTGGGTTCCTTCCTGCCTAGCAGTGAACTCTTCATCCTCTGAGTCCTAATCTTCCTCTTGCACTTCCCCCACTTGTCCCCCTTGATCAATTTTACCCCGCGTCCTCCTCTTGATCCTCTTCTAAGTCTTTGTCCTCAGCTTGGGAAGGCTTATCTATCTGACTGGTGGTGACTGGGAAGGTGAGAACATGCTGATGGAGTGGCTTAGCCTTTGTATTAGACCACCTTAGGCCAGGTTGCATTGACTCCTTGCCTAAGACTAATGAGCAGAGCTCAAAGTCAAGGGATCTTAATTCTTTTAGAAATTGGATCTGTTCCCATGTATGTTGGAAGGACGCTCGCAAGGGAGCCAGGTTAGGCAAGGGAAGTGGGAAAAAATATCTGGGGGGGCAGTTGGCCCCTGAAGGGCCAGACCACAAAAGGCAGGAGGGATATAGGAGGGAGGTGGATGTGTAAGTCCTATAGGCTGTGACAGGGTCGTGAGCGGTGGCGGGTCTTCTGAATGGTAGCAAGCTGCTTCCTTCTCCAGGGTAGCCTCCACCCCAGGGGTCAATGTGTCTCAGGGATTTCAAACTGGATAAAGGCAGTTGGTAACCATTTGAGCCTTATTTATTAGGGTGGGATTTTTAGCGTGACCAGAAAGTTTCCCAGGGTCCTGGGGAGACTGAGATGGGCCTTTATCTATACTAACTGATGGGGATGTGGTCGGGGGACGAGAGGTCTTTGCATAGCATCTTCCCCAATCCTGACAAATTTTAAGGTACCATTGTCAAATTGTGAACTTTTAAGAATTTCATTAATTAAGTTCCAGTAAGAAAAGGTGGAAACAGGCATTTTTCTGGGCCAAAGGATTCATAATAATCTTTTAAACAGTCTTATAGTCTAAGCCATTTTTTATCATCAATGGTCCCTTCAAGGGGAAACCATGGACACAATTCTCCTATGTATGAAAAGAATAATTTTAAGTCTTTTTCTTGACACATGCCCCCCATGTCTTGAAGGACTCCTTGAGGGCTGACAAAAACAAATCATGTGATATCCTGGCTGAGATTCCCAGGGCTCTGTGGAAAGGCACACTGGGCCTAGTCCTCAGTTTCCAAGGGTGACTCTCATGCGTGGCCTCCTCATATCCCAACACAATTCATGCCAAAACTTTTGTGAGATCAGTTCCAGAACTCAATCTCTAAGGGAAATCACACCAAAGTTCGAGCCAAGGTGGACCCAGTCATCTCTTCCAACCACCACACAAATGACCACAAGAGAAACTAAAACATTCCCACATGACTATCATCTGCTGCCATATAGACACTAATAATAACCTCTGGCTGGAGGTTTCCATGAGGGGTGAAGCACAAGACAGTGTCCAAAATAAGCTCCCTTATGCCTCATTTGTCTAAAGTCAGGGTGGCCTGGAAACCCTCCCTGAGAACCAAGAGTGATCAAATAGGCCTGCCATTAAAACTGCTCTGCTTCTCCATTTTGAGGCTTACTGACTGTTGGGAATAGATTCTATGTGTGAATTGGAGTCATGAGAAAATCCAAGCACTTATGCCCCAGCATCTGCAGGGCTTTGAAAAACTCATTTGACGCAAAGAATATCTATTATCACTTGGTAGAGTTCAGGACCTTACAGAGGAAGGCAAGAGACTTCATCCACATTGACTCTTCTTTTGGCAATTTTGATTTTGGATTCACACATGGAATCTTTCTGTAGATCCATCAGTTGCTGAGCATCTAAGCCACAGACTCACACAGGGCCAAGGGTCTGATTTAGACACATCCCTTTCCAAGAAATTAAGCAAAGAGCCACAGGTGATGCCCATTAATTTCCATTTGAAAACTGTTTTCTTCAGGCTTCACGAAGGGGTGGCCTTAGTCAACGACCTTCCTGACATTCATGGCAACAGAACAATAGGTAAGCAAAAGGCCCAAAGCAGGGTTTCTATACTGAGACTTTCCTGGTCACACTGATATCTGAGTTTTCTGAGATGCTCCCATTCCCCTCAGCTATCCAGTACATGGACATGTGACAGAGGTTGGAGGTGGTACATATCTTGGACAAAAAACCATGAGTCAATTCTGGAGAGTGGACAGAATTCAGGAAGAAAACAGGAGCTTAGGGAGATAGTAGGTGTTGCCCATTCATAAGGCAAGTCACAGTCCATTCTTCAATTGGGTCGGATGAATGTTGGGAAGCTTTCTTCTAGACAGGATATATCCATTGATGCATTCTATTTTTTAATATCTACTACCATGGACACAGTAGCATACTATTCATAGAAACACTCGCCTTGTCAAACGACTTACAAGAAACAGTCCACTTTAAACCCCAAAAAATCCTTTCCTACCTATTCTCAGAACATGAGACAAAACCACAAACTCACACCCACACACACAAAGGCACCTCTTTGCCTAAAGCAGGTCTGTGAGTATCCGGAGTGTCCTCTGACTGGTGAGTAATATTATGTTCCCCCGAAATGGCTTGTCATGTTTCAGATCTGGTCTTCTTGGCCACCCTATGAAGTTATCAGTAGCCAGCGATAAACCCCTACCTGTTTTCTCAGGAAAGGCCCCTCTTCAGAGCTCTCCTGGCATTTTGCAATCCTCACAGCAGTAGGTACCAAGAAGGACTGACTGTGTCCTTGGTAGAACCAAACAAGTGAGCCCATTGGAACTGGGGCTGGGACTGACTCTGGGTGCCTGGCTTCCTGAATCCCAAGTTTAGAGAGTTCCATCAAGAAGGAAGTGAGGTAGGTCACGTCCTTCAGGAACTGAATGAGGTCACTGCCTTGGCAACCACTTTGTCCTAACAGTTGCTTCCAAGGGTCCCATGAGATGGAGGCTGCCCCTAATTTCTGTGACATTTTCACAAGTTAGAATGGTATATCAACTATAGGAACCCGAACAGAGCTCTCCAAACTGGCGAGGTTTGGTCCATCTTGTCTTCATTAAGAAGACAGAGACTGGTTAAGACACATCCCTTCATCCTCTATAAGATGTTTGTCATGAAAGATGACTTTTGCTCTCTCAGGTCTTTCATAACTGCCTACATCTTCTCAAGGGATCATTCTGCATGGACCTTTGAGGTTCTCAGCAGGTGAACGATTCCCTACATGCCTGTATTATAAGACCAACTCTGTCCCTGCTCTTCTGTAAAGTTAGATTGAGGGAAAGTGTATGGTTAGGGTTAATAACATGTTAATTTTGGGGTAGGAAACATTTTGCGGAATGAATAATGGTATTGGGAACCTGCAATATTTACAAGAATATACAGTTGAAATATAAGTATGAAAACAAAAATCTAGGTAAGATTTGAAGTCCAGAAGGGCATTGGGCCCTTGATTGGGATACTTGGCTTTGAAATATATTCTGCACAGATGTCTCAGATAAATCTATATAGAATGGCATAGGACCTTGTAACTTGGATGATTGAATGTCGACGAGAACATCCAGTCAAAAAAGGCATAGTCGTTTGGATTAAGAACACAGTCTGTAGTTTACAGAAGAAGAACGAGTACAGGATTTGAACCAAAAGCTCTTTAGCAATAGGGTCTCGATTAGAGAGTGAATGTCAATGTCAGCACATGTGAAGGGGCAGTCACAATTATGAACTGGGGTATATATGTAGAAAAGCAGATATCAATAGAGACATTAGGAAATGACACAAAGTATAAAGTGAGTGATAGGATTAGACATTTTCAACACAGTTGAGGTTGAATATATGATCTTAGGAAGAAACAAATATGTAATCAGATATAGGATTGACATTTGAGAGCATTATGCAACCTGGACATGGATATTTTTAGTAATCCATATTTACTTTCCATTTAGGCTTCGGTACAATCATAACTTTGCATTTTGTGTTCAGAATATTACTGTGATGAAATATATTTGTAGATCAGGTGACATGAGTATTTCTTCCAACATTTCTGGGAGCAATATTTTGAAGACTTATTAATTATTATTGGGTGTACAAAGGGGTGTACCCTGTGTCTATTAATATACAGATAATGCATTAAGAGACCATACTTGTAATAAATTATATAACTTGTTCCACTTAAAATAATGGATTGAATTGATATCTGAAAATAGATAAGAAATCATATTTTGATATACTGTCATTCATTTCAACCAGTTATACATCTAATGTTATTATTATGGTTATCGTTTATCATGAAGGGTGCGTGAGTTTTGCTTCAAAAGTGATTATGGAAATCAAAAATAATGTGTTTGGAAAGAAGTCTCATGAAAAGACCTGTCAAGAAACCTCGAGGAATACATGTGTTCTGAAGTAGGATTTGATTGAAAGTTAAACAAATGCGTATAAATTTGTGAACTTGTGGATAAAATATATATCCTATGATGTGGATAAACTGAAGAAATAGTAATGTACCAATGTTGAATACAAATGAACGTCAAAATACACATCATGTCCCATAGGAATCTAATTGCATTGATATTAAACTGGGTGAGTTACTGTAGAAATATTAGAATTTGAATGCACCATTCACTGAAGTTAGATTTCAGTATTAGGAAACAAATGTGTATTTCAGGTGGTTGAATATTTCTGAGAATAATCTTGTGAAAAGTTGATTAGAAATCCACATTAATGAACATGAATGAATTTAGGGAGTGTATAATAAGACTCATATATTTTATATTTTGAAAAATCTGGAGAATATATATATATATATATATATATATATATATATATATATATATATATATATATATATAACAAAACACACACAGAGACATTAAAACTAGCAATATATATATACCAATCGAAATTCATCAAGAAATATATATAATCCACAGATCCAAAAATATTCATTGTACTGTACATGGATTTATGTATAACGTTGTTCTCCTAGGAAGCTCACCCATAGTTTGAATTTTCAGTTCCAACAGTGTTTAAGAGGAGTGATCTCTTCTTACAATTTGTATCTGCCAAGTCAGCCACCTCACAAGAATGTTCGTGTGATACAAGTTAGGATTCTATATGTGCATATAAAAACACATGTGCTGAATAGGCTTCAGAGAAAGGGAGACAGAAATTCACATATTTGTTAAATTTAAAACACATCGAGAGAGATCCAAAATGGCGGCGGGTGTGGAGAAATCAAGTCTCTGACCTCTTTAGCTGCGCGGGAATAGCGAGTCATTAACTTTCTAAATGCTGTTTGCTCAAGATCACTAGATAATGCTGAGGTGACGTGAATCTGGGGCGAATAGTCTGGGCCCCTCAGAACACACACCGAGCCTGGATCGGCTACATTCAACCTCCGGTTTGCCTGGTTCTCGTGACTCAGCACTAAGATCACGCTGAAATAACTGGTCGGCCCTTCTGAGCTTACAGAGGTAAATGCCAACCAAGCCTTCAAAGGCAGTGGCCACAGGATTGAAACGAGGCTTGGGAGAGACAGTCAGGACCCACCCATTGCATTAGTCACCTGGCAAAGGGAAAGAACGGTCACCATTTGCATGGGATACCACCATAGCATAGAACTGACGTCAGGGGCGCAGAAGATAACTTCATTGAAACCAGCGCGACAGGTGAAAAATCCCCTTGCCATCTCTCTCCACACAGCAGGAAAACCTTAAGGGCCCCTCTCAGCTCTCTGGTTAGGGCCCCTCTCAGCTCTCCCACGAGCGCGATAGCCAGACCGAGGGAATAAGAAGTGGCGCAGGACTCACGGCGCAGAAATCCAGGCTACGGCTCCCTCCAGTGCTGACAACTGAGGTCTCTTGCTCCAGCTACTGGGGGCGTGACTCCCGGAGGGCAAGCAAATTTGCTGGGGGTTCTCAGCCCCAAGTTCTACAAACTTAGGGTCTGAGGGAGGCAAACAGGGAGAGTATGCCAAGGCGGTCATGGAAACAGGGCTCCCAGGAGCAGCAGACCTGGCGTGTAGCCAGTATTGTGGTGAACGTCACATTCTCTTTAGTGACTTCCTCCTTTTTTTTCTTATATCTTTCCTCCCAAGCATCAAATAAATTTAAAAGAGTAAACAGTAACTCAGCAGTCAAACAGAAAAAGAAGTAAAATGAGCAGTATAATAAAGCAAGGAAGAAAAGCAGTACAATCAAAGAAAGACAGCCTAAATATTCAGGAGGACCTACAGTCATCAGAAAAATGGTCATATAAAGAACTCAAGGAATACCTTAGACAGATGGAATGGAACTTTAAAGAGGATATGAGACAGCAAATCCAAACAGTGAAAGAACACATTGAATATGAATTTCATAAACAGATAAAATAAGAAGTTAAGCATCTTTATCCAGAGATAAAGATTATAAAAAAATCAAACAATAATTCTAGAAATGAAGGAAATGATAAACCAAATTAAAAACTCAATTGAGAGTATCACTAACAGAGTGGAGCAAGTAGAAGCCAGAATGTCAGATAATGAATACAAAATATATCATCATGAATAGAGTCTAGCCAACAGAGAAAGGCTGGTAAAAAATCATGAGAAAAACATCCAAGAGATATGCAATAACATAAAAAAAACCAACAACAACTTATGAGTCATAGGGATAGAGGAGTGTACAGAGATTTAAACCAAGGGAATGAGTAACCTGCTGAATGAAATAATTACAGAAAACTTTCCAGAAATAAAAAAGGAAACGGATATAAAAATTGTAGATGCATAGAGGACACCGAGCAAACAAAATCCCAGTAGACCAACGCCAAGACACATTGTTATGAAGATATCTAATATACAGAACAAAGAGAAAATATTAAAAGCTACAAGAGAAAGGAGGGAGATTACATTCAGGGGTGAGCCAATAAGGTCAACAACAGATATTTTATCACAGATGATGAAAGCGAGAAGATCCTGGAACAATGTATTTCAAACACTGAAAGACAATGGAGGCCAACTAAGAATTCTGTATCCAGAAAAATTAAGCTTCAGGTACGACAATGAAATAAAAATCTTTCATGATAAACAAAAGCAAAAAGAATTTGCAGACAGAAAACCAACATTGCAAACTGTCTTGAGCAAAACACTACATGAAGAAGGAATGAAAAACAACCACCAAAACCATCAGTGGGAAGTACCTCAGTTATGACAGAGGGCGGGGGGAAAACTAATCATTGAGAAACAAACTAAATTAAAAAAAATATAATCAAACATGGCTGGCAGTACAAACCAAACATCAATGGAAACTATAAACGTTAATGGCTTAAACTCTCCAATAAAGCGACATAGGCTGGTAACTTGGATTAAAAAAAACAAATCCAACAATATGTAGTCTCCAGGAGACACATCTGAATGGAAAAGACATACACAGGCTGAAGGTGAAAGGTTGGGAAAAAATATACCATGCACACATTCCTTTTAAGCAAGCAGGGGTGGCCATCCTAATATCGAATAAAATCGACTTCAAGACTAAGTTAATCAAAAGGGATTCACTAACAACACATAACAATTATCAATATTTATGCACCAAATAATGGTGCTGCGATGTTCATAAAACAAATTCTTCTCAAGTTCAAGAATCAAATAGACCACAACATAATAATTATGGGTGATTTCAACACACCTCTCTCACCATTGGAAAGATCCTCCAAACAAAAGTTGAATAAAGAAACTATAGAAATCAATATCACAATCAACAACTTAGACTTAACTGACATATATAGAATATATCAACCTTCATCAAGTGGATATACTTTTTTCTCAGCAGCACATGGATCCTTCTCAAAAATAGAACATATATTATGCCATAGGGCAACCCTCAGTAAATATACAGGGGTAGAGATAATACCATGCAGTTATCTGTCCATAATGGAATGAAACTGGAAACCAATGATAAAAGAAAGAAAGAAAAATCCTACATCACATGGAAAATGAACAATATGTTACTGAATGATCAATGGGTTACAGAAGACATAAAGGAGGACATAAAAAATTCTTAGAGATAAAGGAAATACAGACACAACATATGGGAATCTATGGTACACAATGAAAGCAGTTTTAAGAGGGAAATTCATTGCCTGGAGGTCATTCCTCAAAAAAAGGAAAACCCAACAAATAAATGAGCTCACATTTCATCTCAAAGCCCTAGAAAAGGAAGAGCAAAACAACAGAAAATGTAGTAGAAGGCAAGAAATAATTAAAATCAGAGCAGAAATCAATGAAAGTGAAACAAAAGAAACTATTGAAAAAATTAACAAAACTAAAAGTTGGTTCTTCTAAAAAATAAATATGATCGACAGATTCTTAGCCTAGGTAACGAATAAAAGAAGAGACAGAACTCAAATTACTAACATACAGATTAAAAAGGCAATATCACAACAGATGCTACAGAAATACAGAGGACAATTGGAAATTATTTGGAAAAACCTATATTCCAATAAAATAGAAAATAGTGAAGACATCGATAAATTTCTTAAGTCATATGATTTGCCCAGACTGAGTCAGGAGGATACACACAATTTAAACATACCAATATCAGTGGATGAAATAGAAGAAGCAATCAAAAGACTACCAACAAAGAAAAGCCCAGGACCAGATGGGTATACAGCAGAGTTTTACAATGCCTTTAAAGAAGAATTAATACCAATACTTTTCAAGTTATTTCAGGAAATTGAAAAACAGGGAGCACTGCCAAATTCATTCTATGAGGCCAACATCACCCTGATTCCGAAACCAGACAAAGACACCTCAAAGAAAGAAAACTACAGACCAATATCTCTGATGAACATAGATGCAAAAAATTCTCAATAAAATTCTGCCAATTCGAATACAAAGGCACATCAAAACAATTCTGCACTATGATCAGGTAGGATTCATCCCTTGGACTATTCCCTGAAGACCTTAAAAGAGCGTATTTCAGGGAAACTGCCACATCGATGTTCAAGCAGTAGAATTCACAATTGCTAGACTGAGGAACCAACCCAGATGCCCTACAATAGATAAATGGATAAAAAAATGTGGCATTTATACACCATTGAGTATTACGCAGAACTGAAAAATGAGAAAGTCATGGAATTTGCAGGGAAATGGATGGCACTAGTGCAGATTATGCTTAGTGAAGCTAGCCAATCTCTAAAAAAACAAATACCAATTGCCTTATTTGATATAATGAGAGTAAGTAAGAACAGAGCAGGGAGGAAGAGCAGGAAGAAAAGATTAACATTAAACAGAGACATGAGTTGGGGGGGAGGGAGAGAAAAGGGAAATTGCATCGTAATGGAGGGAGACCCTCATTGTTACACAAAATTACATATAAGAGGTTGTGAGGGGAATGAGAAAATAAACAAGGAGAGAAATGAATTACAGTAGATGGGGTAGAGAGAAAATATGGGAGAGGAGGGGAGGGGGGATTGTAGAGAATAAGAAAGGTAGCAGAATACAAAAGTTACTAATAGGGCATTATGTAAAATGTGGATGTGAAACTGATTTGATTCTGCAATCCGTATTTAGGGTAAATATGGGAGTTCATAACCCACTTGAATCTAATGTATGAAATATGATATGTCAAGAGATTTGTAATGTTTTGAACAACCAACTAAAAAATAAAATAAAATAAAATGAAATAAAATAATTGAAAAAAAACACATGGAGAACTATTTCAACACAAATTGACTAGATTTATTACTCCTGCCTTATATAATGCAAAATGCAAGTCCAACTATATACCATACCTCCTCTGAAATGCTTGTAATTCTATTCTGTTTGGGTTGTTTTTCTTGATCATATGAGGATTAGTAGTCAGAGTCTAGTAGGGTATTGGTTAGTGTCAGGGATTCAGTATTTCAAATGAAAAATTGGAAAATAAACCCAATATGTATGCAAATATGTGCTACACTAAATTTTCCCACTCTCATCCAGAACAATGCCTTGACATTACCCTCGCCCCAAGTAATACATCATTAGAGGAGAAGAGTTAGAAAATATGGGAATAAATATCTGGAATGGAATATGCTCAAAAATTCACAACCTTGGAGGTGGTAGAGTAGTTTCCAAAAGTAAGTGACATGGTAAACACTCCACAAACATGGAGCTTTGCTGGCCTGAAGACTTCTTGAGAAACTGCCTCTGAGTTTGGGAACTTGAAGTATATGTATTTGTCTGGAGCTTTAGCTTCCTTTGTAATGAGACCATCAAAGCTGGGTCTGCATCTATGTGACCTGGAGGACATGGTTTAATAATTTCCAATAAACATGATGCAGCAGTGCTGAATTCAATCTTTTTAGGTAAACTGTGGCCACTAGGGGCTAAGGCTCTCCCTGGGTGGACTGTGAAGCCATTTGGTCATCCTCCACATTTTATGGTGTTTCTTGCTGGTGCACTGGTAGTTTGGTATTTGCTTCACGAAATAGAAGGAGTTCAACTGAAACAGAGTGCTGGAGGGAGTTCTGTCACGTGTAATATGTCAGGGTCTGCAGGAGAATGCACCAACCAAGGTTCTATCCCTCATAGCTTGCCCTTTGACCATAGCAACCTAATTCTGAACATTGCCCTAAAACCTCTGTATATAACAAGATGCCATTACATATAAGGGTCTGCTGGCTGCACCATGTCAGCCACAAGATATTTGGAAGCCAATGGCAGATCCATATGGCCCCACCACAGATGCTCCATCACACACCTGTCCACCACGGCTATAGGCCCACGATTCAGCAGGCTCCAGCTTACTGTCATCTCTGTTCTACACCATTTTCTTTAAACCCAGTCAATCAAGGCACTGTCTGTTATACTCGTAATCAGCAACAGGATAGTCAAAGGTTCTCCAGTGCCACATGTTCATGAGCCATGAACATCATCCTTGAAAATGAGCCATTTTCAAGGATGATGTTGGAGGCAATGTGAGTTTCAATGCATTCAAGAAAACTTAAATGGCGAGGATGCTCATTTCAATGAAAGCTCTGGAGAACTCTCAGAGGCAAGTCTTCCCAAAGTGTAGCCAAAAGGTCACATGAAGCAAGGCACATTGAGGTCTACAATATGAGGACCATGTGTGTTTTGACTCTCAACTATGGCTGCCAAGTCGTTCAGAATAAAATCATGTGATATCCTGGCTGAGATTCCCAGTACTGTGTGGAAAGCAACCCTAGTCCTAGATCTCAGTTTCCAAGGGCCAATCTCATGCGTGGCCTCCTAAAATCCCAACACAATTCATGGCAATACTTCGCTGAGGTCAGATCCAGAACTCAGTCTCGAAGGGGAATCACACCTGAGTTCAGGCCAAGCTGGACGTAATCATCTCTTCCAATTGCCACACAAATGACCACAATTAAAACCAAAACACTTTCACGTGACCATCATCTTTTCCCATTTAAACACTCATCATAACTTCTGGCTGGAGGTTTCCATGAGGGGCTCAGCAGAAGACAGTGTCCAAAATAATCTCCCGTGTCCCTCATTTGTCTAAATTCAGGGTGGCCGGGACACCCTTCCAGTGAACCAGGAGTGATCAAATAGGCCTGCCATTAATACTGCTCCGCTTCTCCAATTTGAGTCCTACTGACTGTGGGTTTTTGATTCTTTATGTGAATTGGAGTCATGAGAAAACACAAGCACCTATGGGCTACCCTCTGCAGGACTTTGAGGAACTCATTTGACCCAAAGGATCCCTATTCTCACTTGATGGAGGTCAGGAAACTTACAGAGGAAGGCGAGAGATTTCATTCACAAGGACTGCTCTTCTGGCCATTTTCGTTTTGGATGTACTCATGGAATCTTTCTTTAGGTACATCAGGTGCTGAGACTCTAAGCCTCATCCTCACACAGGGCCAAGAGTATGAATAAGACACATCCTTTTCAAAGCAATTAAACAAAGAGCCACAGAGGATGCCCATTCATTTCCATTTGAAAACTATTTTTTTCAGGCTTCACAAAGGGGTCGCCTGAGGCAAAGACCTTCCTGACATTCAGGGCAACAGAACAATAGGTAATCAGAAGGCCCAAAGCAGAGTTTCTCCACTGAGACTTTCCTGGTTGCAGTGATTTCTGAGTTTTCTGAGATGCTCGCCATTCCCTTCAGCTATCCAGAACATGGCTATGTCACAGAGTTTGGAGGTGGTACATAACTTGGACACAAAACCATGAGCCTATTATGGAGAGTAGCCAGAATTAAGGAAGAAAACAGGAACTTAGGAAGATAGCAGGTGTAGCCCATCGATAAGGCAAGCAGAGGTCCATTCATAAATTGGGCAGGATGAATGCTGGGAAGCTTTCTACTAGACAGGACACATCCATTAATGCATTCTCTTTTCTAATGTCTACAACCCCGGACACAGTGGGATTCACAGATATAGAAACACTTGCCTTGTCAAAGGACTTACTAGAAAAGGTTCACTAAATTAAAAAAAAAAAAAAAACCTGCTTTCCTACCTATTCTCAGAACAAGGGAAAACCACAAACCTACACCCACACCCACAAAGACACCTTCTTACCCCAAGTAATTCTGAGACTATCTGGAGTGTCCTCTGACTGGTGGGCCATAGTATGTTCCCTCAAAATGACATGTCCTCTCTCAGATCTGTTTTCCTTAGCCAACTCTGTGAAGTTGTCAGGAGCCAGCTGTGAGCAACTACCTTTTTTTCCAGGAAAGGCCCCTCTTCAGAACTCTCTTGGCATTTTGCCATCCTCACATCAGTAGGTACCAAGAAACACTGATTCTGTTCTTGGTAAATCCAAACAAGTGAGAACACTGGGACTGGGACTGGGACTGGCTCTGGGTGCCTGCATTTCTGGATCCAAAGTTCAGAGAGTTCCATCAACAAGAAAGTGAGGTGAGGTCACTTCCTTCAGGAACTGAATGAGGTCACTACCTTGGCAACCTCTTTGTCCTAACAGTTGCTTCCAAGGGTCCCATGAGATGCATGCTGCACCTACTACCTGTGACAGTTTCACAAGTTAGAATGGTATATCAACCATAGGCCCCAGGGAACAACTCTTCACACAGGCCTCATTTGGTCCATCTTCTCTACGTTAAGAGGAGAGAGGCTGATTCAGACTCAACCCTTCATCCTGTCCAGGTTTTTTGCCATGGAAGATAAATTTTGCTCTCTCAGGTTCTTCATAGATGCCTGCATCATCTCCAGGTTCATTTCTGCATGGAACTTTGAGGTACTCAGCAGGTGAAAGATCCCCTACATTCCTGTATTGTAAGAACAACTCTGTGCCTGCTCTTCTGTTAAGTTAGATTGAGGGAAGAGGGTATGGTTCGGATTGATAACATGTTTGATTTGTGTTAGGAATTACTCTCCTGGATGAGTATTGGGAACCTGCGATATTTATAAGAATATAGAGGTCAAATATTGTAAGGATCGGGTGTGCATAGGACAAAGAGACCACCAAGAGACTGTCTCATGCAACAAAAAAGGGTTTATTGTAGGCCCAGCATGTTGGGGCTCAGAGCTCACTTGAATAGAGCAGAGAGCTCAGAGAACAGCTTAAGCAGAGCTTATATACTTTCCTTGGAGAAGGCAGGGTTTAGAAGTTTATTGATGGGTCAGGGCGAGTGGGTGGTTTGCTTTCAACCGGGTGACTGAGTACATTCTGCAGTTTGACAGTTGGAGACAGCACATTCTGGGAACAAGATTAGCAAACCGTTCTCATGATTTCAACAGTGTTATGTTAAGCATACAGGAAAACAGAAAGTGACAAGTACCTATTTTATCAACCTTACATTCCCCACTTCTTCTTCTGGTTACTTTTAATCATAAAAGTGATCATTGAGGGGTGTTACATTTTATATCTGCTATTGGGGTATATTGTTGTCTGATTACCATAAATTTAACTTGTCCAATTTGAGCTTGGAGAAAGGAAACTACATAGTTGAGCCAACAGGGTCCTACAGTTCGCAATAATATGAAGATTGTTAATGGACCGGCCGGGGCTGATGAAAGCATAGTTAACCAGAGGGACTGTGTGAACCAAGACTTAAACCACCCTTTTTGGGCCTCTCTCTCTCGTTGACGTTCTTCAAGGCGTTTTCTTAATTTCCTCATAGATTCTTTTACCACTCAAGTATGGTCGGCATAAAAACAACATTCTTCCCTCAAGGCAGCACAAAGTCCCCCTTCTCTCATGAAGAGCAGGTTTTAACCCTCGCCTGTTCTGTAAAACAACTTCAGAGAGAGAGGTTAAAGATTCCTGTAAAGCTGTGATGGAGGTTTCATTATCTTTAAGTTTTGGTCTATTACTGCTTCTAATTGGGTCATTTGTTGTTTCCCATGGACTAGGGCAGTGGTTCCTGTGCCCACTCCTGCAGCAACTCCTATTCCTAATAGGATGGCTAAAGTGAGAGATACAGGTTCCCAGTGGAACTGGGTTGTATGCCCTCCTATTTGATCTTTAAATGAAACTGCATCTTCATAGAGCACTCTGGGAAACATCTGTACCATTACATAACGAATCACATCTATTCACCATTTCATGAAAACATAAACAATGTTTAAGTATATAGAATCTTTCTGTTGTAGGGACGGACAAGGCAAGGCACCTAAGATAGCACCAAAGACAGGGAAAAGTCTTATTTGGTTGCAAAGGGATGTAGAGGGCATTGCTTCTGTTGTAATCAATTAATCCCCTGAACCCCAAGTTTAGATAGTTTCAGAATCTGTACCCAAGATGTAAGGGAAGGGGCTCAGAAGTTCACAGTCTGCAGAAGTTCACAAAAAGCAGTTTTTGTTTCTGTTATTTTTTCCTCGGTTCTGGGCAAGTTACCTTTTCAAGGACACCTGAAAGGGGGAGAGCTTTTTTTTCTCTTTTTTTCCTCCCTGCCAGTTGTTACCATGGAGCCTAGTTGGCAACTTCTTTATCTTAAAATTGTAGCCATCTCTGTGAAGCCCCTACTCAAGGCCAGAGGCCTTGTTCACATATTTTGTGAAAAACTAGTAAGGGTGTGACTAGCTCAGGAGTGCTGACTTTTTTAGCCAGTTGCCAAGTAGACCAGGGCAACACGAAAAGAGGAAGTTTATCTACAATGAACTCTTTTATAGGGACTCTTGGTAAAAATCCTAAAGTCAGCCATGGTGAAGACTTCTGGAGAAGGTCATTTAAGACTTTTCTGTGGGCATGGTACAGAGGGGGAAGACGTGGAAGGCAAGGCTGAGAGCAGCTCCATGGATCTGAGAATGAGGAAGGAGAGATGTAAAAGAATATTGGGAAAGGGGTTTGGGATTTTCCTAGCAACAAAAACGTGAGCAGTAGAACAAGTAGAGCAGAGGGGATGGCGGGAGTGCGTATCCCAAAAAGCCTGTGAGGGACTTTGAATTTTTAGTCACCTGTTTTAAGTGATGACAAAGCAACTTTAAAGGCCATTTTAATTACATCTTGGATAGGGGTCTGAGGGCTCTTCTCAGCTGGTTTGAGCTTTGGGTTACCTGGTAAGAGGACCTGGTGGGACCCATTGTGGGCACTGACAGGAGAAGAGAGGAGTGTGTGGGTGGAGGGGTACCTCAGTACCTGCTACCTCAGCAAGGGAGTTCTTCGGTTTTGGTTGTCTAATTGGTAATATGGCCAATGCTGTGTATTGAATTTGATGAGGAGTTTGGGTTCTACCAGGCACTCCCTGTATGCTAACATCCCCATGACTAACAGAAGAAGTCGGGTTTTCCCCCACACAGCCGTGACTGTTTGTGGCTTTGATAGTCTGCCAGGCAAACATAGTTATCTAGGCTAGCCAACCTGCATCTGTCACGCCTGTCCCTACATCCATAATGTTTGTTTCCATTATCTATGATACAGAAGGGATTTAATGGAATTTTAGTGGGATCCGCTTTATCAGGGATATCCCAATAGGAAAAACCTATAGCCAGCTGACAAATGTCTGGTTGTTGAGATTGCCAACAGGTCCCTAAGGGGGCTGTATGTGAGATAGATTATTCAATGAGGATTTGTGATCAGCCATCACTGCTGAATGGGCTGATGAGGGTTAGAACTACTGGTGGCCAAGAGGAGAGTCTATAGCCTTATCCACATGTCGAATACGCAAGTTGAAAGGGTTACCAGTCATTTCCAGTTTCCAGAAAGAGTCTGGACAGGGCGCAGGCTTGAGACTTGAGGCATGGATCCAGGAAGTGATTCAGTCTACTTTTACTGCTGTAGGTGTTATAAGTAGCACCTGGTATGTTTTTTTCCAGGGGGGTTCCAGGGATGACAATTGACGTTGTCTTATGTAGATGAAGTCTCTTAATCGATATCGATATGGAGTCCCCTCGTCCCCAGGTTGGTAGGCCATGGCCAGCTGTTTTAACATGTATTGCTGAGTTCTTTCAAGAGCTTTAAGTCTGTAAAGCAAGAGGGTGTGGAAGGGATCATTAGGTCTTAGAGTTGGGGTTATGTCCCTTACTGGAGGAGGGACACCATAGAGAATTTCACAGGTGGAGAGGTTACACAAAGAAACAGAGGGTGTATTTCTTGCATGAAACAGTGCATAAGGCAGGAGCATAGTCCAATCTTTTATGCCGGTCTCTAAGCTTAATTTTGTTAAGGTCTCTTTAATGGTTCTATTGATTTTTTTCTACCTGTCCTGAGCTCTGGGGTCTATAAGCATAATGTAACTACCAAATAATCACCAGGGTACTGGTTAACCCATGACTTACCTGTGCCATGAACGCTTATCCATTATCAGACCCTATTACCTTAGGCAGGCCATATCTTGGAAAAATATCTTTCAGGATCATCTTGACCACAATTTGCGCCATAATTTTTTGTTGTTGTTTTTGGGAAGGCTTCAATCCATCCTGAAAATGTATCTACAAAGACTAGGAGATATTTAAGACCATGCCTTGCTGGCTTAACTTCAGTAAAGTCCACTTCCGAGAATTGGCTTGGTCTGGTTCCTTGAAGGTGCTTTCCTACAGGAAGCTTGGAAGGGTAAGCATTAACCAATTGATGGACCCAACAGGCTATTGATACCCATTCAGTTATTTCTTTTCGCTGTGAGTTGGTTAGTGGAAAACTCTGTTCTTGATCCTTCAGGAATGCCTGAAGTTTCTTTGAACCAAGTTGAGTGAGTTGATGTACATTTTCTACTGACATTGTTAGAGCTGTGACTATAGAAGTTTTTACTGAAGGATTCAGAAATTCCACTTGGGGGCCTTCAGGGTTAAAAGTTATTTTGACCCAGAGCTTGGTGAGTACATCTCTACCCATCAATGGAGCCAGGCCTTCTGGGATTACTAGGAAGGATTGATGGATTTTTCCTTTCCTCAGGTGCATGGTCCTCTTAGTTGTCCAAGTGCAATATTTACTGCCATTAGCCCCTTGAACTAGGGACCTTTGATTTGTTACAGAACCCAATGAGGCCTGAAGGGCTGAGTATATTGCCCCTGTATCTAATTCAAAGTTTACTGGGGTCCCCTCCACTTCAAAAGATATTTACTTTCACTGTGAGTTGGTTAGTGGAGTTGGTTAGACTTCATCCACAATGAGTTCTCTTTTGGCCATTTTGGTTTTGGATGCACACAAGGGATCTTTCTCTAGATCCAACAGGTGCTGAGAATCTAAGCCACTGCCTCACACAGCGCCAAAATGCTGATTCAGACACATCCTTTTCCAAAGCAATTAATATAAGAGCCACAGGTGATGTCCACTCATTTTCATTTGAAAACTGTTTTCTTCAGGCTTCATAAAGGGATGGCCTCAGTCAAAGACCTTCCTGACACTCAGAGCAATAGAACAATAGGAAGGCAAATGGCCCAAAGCAAGGTTTCTCCACTGAGACTTTCCTGGTCACACTGATATCTGAGTTTACTGAGATGCTCCCATTCCCTTCAGCTGTCCAGTACATGGCCATTTCACAGAGCTTGGAGGTGGTACATATCTTGGACACAAAACCATGAGCCTATTCTGGAGAGTGACCAGAATTCAGGAAGAAAACAGGAACTTAGGAAGATAGTAGGTGTTGCCCATCCATTAGTCAAGACACAGTCCATTCATCAATTGGGCAAAATGAATCTTGGGAAGCTTTCTCCTAGACAGGAAACATCCATTGATGCACTCTCTTTTATAATGTCTACAACCACGAACACTGTGGGATACACAGACATGAAAACACTGGCCTTGTCAAACAACTAACCAAAAACAGTTCACACCAAACCAAATAAATCGCGTTTCCTACCTATTCTCAAAACATGAGAAAAAAACCACAAAACCGACCCACACCCACAAAGGCACCTTCTTCCCCCAAGTAGGTCTGTGACTCTCCAGAGTGTCCTCTGACTGGTGGGCCATACTATGTTCACTGGAAATGGCCTGTCCTATCTCACATGTGGTCTCCTTGGCCAACACTGTGAAGTTGTCAGAAGCGAGCAGTGAGCCACTACTTGCTTTCTCAGGAAAGTCCCCTCTTCAGAACTTTCCTGGCATTTGGCCATCCTCACATCAGTAGGTACCAAGAAAGACTGACTCTGTCTTTGGAAAATCCAAACAAGTGAGAACACTGGGACTGGGACTGGGACTGGCTCTGGGTGCCTGCCTTGCTGGATCCCAAGTTCAGAGAGTTCCAAAACCAAGGAAGTGAGGTGAGGTCACTTATTTCAGGAACTGAATGAAGTCACTGCCTTGGAAACCACTTTGTCCTAACAGTTGCTTCCTATGGTCCCTTGAGATGGAGGCTGCCCCTACTTCCTGTGACACTTTCACAAGTTAGAATGGTATATAAACCATAGGCACCTGAAAAAAAGCTCTCCACACAGGCCTGGTTTGGTCCATCTTCTCTACATTAAGAAGAGAGAGGCTGATTCAGACACAAACATTTATCCTTACCAGGTTGTTTGCCATGAAAAAAGAATTTTGCTCTCTCAAGTCCTTCATAGCTGGATACATCTTCTCCAGGGATTATTTCTGCATGAACCATTGAGATTCTCAGCAGGTGGAAGATCCCCTACATTCCCGGATTGTAAGACCAACAATGTCCCTGCTCTTCTGCAAAGTTACATTGAGGGAACAGTGTATGGTTAGTGTTAATAACAGGTTTGATTTGGGTTAGGAATCATTCTGCTGCATGAATTATGGTATTGGGAACCTGTGATATTTACAAGAATATATAGGTAAAATATAAGTATGAAAACAGAAATCTAGGTAAGATTTGAAGCCCAGAAGGGAATTGGGCCCTTGATTGGGATAGTTAGTTTTGAATTATGTTCTGCACACATACCTCAGATAAATCGATATAAAATGTCATAGGACCTTGTACCTTGGATGATTGAATGCCGAAGAGAACACCCAGTCAAAAAGGGACAGTAGTTAAAATTAGGAAGATAGTCGGTAGGTATGGAAAAAAGAGTGAGTATAGGATTTGGACCAAATTTTTATAGCAATAGGGTTTCGGTTAGAGAGTGAATGTCAATGTCAGCACATGTGAAGAATGAGTCACAATGATGAACTGGGGAAAATATGTAGGAAAGCAGATATCAATAGAGACATTACAAAATGACACAAAGTATAAAGTGAGTGATAGGATTAGACATTTTCAACAGGGTTGAATTTGAATATATAATCTTAGGAAGAAATAAATATGAATTCACCAATAGGATTGACATTTGAGATCATTAGGCAAATTGGACATGGATATTTTTAGTAACCAATGCTCACATTCCATTTTGGCTTTGGTACAACCATAAGTGCGAACCTTGCATTTTGTTTCCAGAATATTACTGTGATAAAATGTATATGTAGATCAGGTGACATGAGTATTTCTTCCACCATTTCTGGGAGCAATATTTTGAAGACGTATATAATAGTATTGGGGGTACAAATAGGTGTACCCTGTGTCTATGAATATAGAGATATTGCATGAATAGACTGTACTTTGCATAAATAATATAACTGGTACCATTTTAAATGATAGATTGAATTGATATATGAAAATATATAAGAAATCTTATATTGATATACAATCATTCATTCCAACCAGTTATACATCTAATTGTAACAATGAAGTGATGGTTTATCATGAAGGGTGTGTGAGTTTTGCTTCAAAAGTGATTATGAAAAACGAAAATAATGCGTTTGGAAACAAGTCTCATGAAAAGAACAGTCAAGAAACATGGAGGAATACATGTGTTCTGAATCAGGAAGTGATTGAACGTGAAACAAATGCCTATCAATTTGATTATTTGTGGATGAAATATATATCTTATGATGTGCATTAACTGAAGAAATAATAATGTACCAGTGTGGAATAAAAATGAATTCAAAATACACATCATGTCCCATAGGAATCTACTTGCATTGATGTGAAACTGGGTCAGTTACTGTAGAAATATTTGGATTTGTATGCACCATTTACTGAAGATAGTTTTCAGTACTAGGAAACAAATATGTATTTCAGGTGGATGAGTATTTCTGAGAGTAATCCTGTGAAAAGTTGATTATAAATCCACATCTATGAATATGAATGCATTTAGGGAGTGTATAATAAGACACATATATTTCATATTTTGAAAAATCTGGAGAGTGTATATACATACACACACCCACAAACACACACACAGACACATAGACATTTAAAAGTAGCAATAAATATGCCAATCGAAATTCATCATGAAATATATATTATCCACAGATCAAAAAATATTCATTTTACTGAATATGGATTAATGTATAATGTTGTTTAACTAGGAAGGGGACAGTGTATGGTCAGGGTTAATAAAAGGTTCGATTTGGGTTAGGAATCATTCTGCGGGATGAATAATGGTATTGGGAACCTGGGATATTTACAAGAATGTATAAGTGAAATATAAGAATGAAAACAGAAATCTAGGTAAGATTTGAAGCCCAAAAGAGCATTGGGTCCTTGATTGGGATACTTAGCTTTGAATTATGTTCTTCAGAGATGTCTCAGATAAATCGATGTACAATGGCAAGGGCCTTGTACCTGAAAGATGGAATGTTGATGAGAACTTCCAGTAAACAAACGATAGTCGGTATTATTATAAAGATATTCGGTAGGTTTTGAACGAAGAGTGAGTATAGGATTTGGACCAAAAGTTCTTTAGCAATAGGGTTTCAGGTATAGAGTTAATGTAAATGTGAGCACATATGAAGAGTCAGTCACAATAATGAACTGAGGAAAATATGTAGGAAACAGATATCAATAGAGACATTAGGAAATCAGGCAAATGATAAAGTGATTGATAGGAAGGATTAGACCTTTTCACAGGCTTGAGGTTGAATATATAATCTTAGGAAGAAACAAATATGTAGTCACTAATAGGATTGACATTTGAGAGCATTAGGCATCCTAGACATTGATGTTTTTTAGTAATGCATGCTCACATTCCATTAAGGCTTTGGTACAATCATAAGTGTGACCTTGCTTTTTGTGTCCAGAATATTACTGTGATAAAATGTATATGTAGATCAGATGACATGAGTATTTATTCCATCATTTCTGGGAGCAATATTGTGAAGACGAATAAATTAGTATTGGGGTTACAAATAGGTGTACCCTGTGTCTAGGAATATAGAGATAATGCATGAATTGACCATACTATGAATGAAGAATATAACTTTTTCCAAATTTGAATAATGGATTGAATTGATATATGAAAATATACAGGAAATCTTATACTGATAAACAATCATTCATTCAAACCAGTAATACATCTAATTTTAATATTAGGTTTATGGTTTATCATGAAGAGTGTGTGAGTTTTGTTTCAATATTTATTTTGGAAATCGAAAATAATGTGTTTGGAAATAAGTCTCATGAAAATACCAGTCATGAAAACTGGAGGAATACATACGTTTTGAAGCAGGAAGCTTTTGAATGTGAAACAAATGCCTATAAATTTGTGAACTTGTGGATGAAATATATACTGTAAGATGTGCATAAACAGAAGAAAATATAATGTACCAGTGTTGTAAAAAATTAACGTCAAAATACACATCATGTCCCATAGGAATCCACATGCATTGATGTTAAACTAGGTCAGTTACTGTAGAAATATTAGGATTTGTATGCAACATTAACTGAAGTTAGTTTTCAGTACTAGGAAAAGAATATGTATTTCAGGTGGATGAATATTTCTGAAAATAATCTTGTGAAAAGTTGATTATAAATCCACATACATGAACATGAATGAATTCAGGGAGTGAATATAAGACACATATTTTTTATATTTTGAAAAATTTGGAGAGTATATATATATATATATATATATATATATATATATATATATTCATATACACACAAAAAACACACACAGACATTAAAAAGTAGCAATATATATGCCAATCGAAATTCATCATTAAATATATATCATCAACAGTTGCAAACATATTTATTTTAGTAAACAAGATTTATGTATAATGATTTTCTACTGTGAAGCTCACCCATAGTTTGAATTTTCAGTTCCAACAGCGTTTTGGAGGAGTGATCTCTTCTCACAATTTGTATCTTCCAAGTCAGCCATCTCAAAAGTATGTATGTGTGATACCAGGTAGTATTCTATATATGCATATAAAATTACATGTGCTGAATTGGCTACAGAGAAAGGGAGATAGGAATTCACACATTTGTTAACATTAAAAACACATGGAGAACTATTTCAACAGAAAATTTACTAGATTTATAACTCCAACCCTTTATCTTGCAAAAGACAAGTCCAGCTATACACCATGCCTCCTCTGAAATGTTTGTATTTCTATTCTGTTTGGGTTATTTTTCTCCTTCATAATGGTTTAGTAGTCATAGTCTAGTCGGCTTTTGGTTAGTGTCAGGGAATCAGTTTTTCGAATGGAAAATTAGATAATGAATCCAATGTGTATGCAAATATGTGCTACACAAAATTCTTCCCACTCTCATCCAGAACAATGCCTTCACATTACTTTGCCCCAAGTAAGACACAATTAGAGGAGAAGAGTTAGAAAATCTGTGAATACATATCAGGAATGCAAAATCCTCAGGAGTTCACAACCTTGGAGTTGGTAGGGTAGTTTCCGAAAGTAAGGGACAGTGTTGATAGATCCAACATGATATTTTATTAAAATTGGGAGCCATCTTGCCACAAAGCCATGAAATGATAATTGTGGCTTTACTATAAATTACTGCAAATTCTGAACCTGCTTGGAATGCCTACCAGTGCCTTGAATTCACCCATGCCTGGCTCTCTTATCAGATAGCAGCATGATCTGAAACTTTAGTGACACCTCATTAACATTTTCTTTCCCTGGCCAGACAACGAGTCTCTGAGGCTCTAATGTTCCTCATAATTTCTGATGTTGGGGCCAGCAAAAAAAAAAAAAATGTGAACTACCAGTAGTGTGATGCTTGTCAAAGTTCTGTTATCTGTAACCCTGCTTATGTGTATCTTTCTGGGCTATATTGCTGGGCTGTAGGAAAGATGAAATTTCTGTCTTGTTCCCACCATTTTGGGAGGGAGAGGCAGCCTGGCCGGTTGAAATAATAAGCTTCCCTTAATTTGATTTTAATTGGAGTCAGTGGTCTTTTCTTGCATCCTGGTCTAACATTTTGGAGTTCCCCAGCGAGATGACCCTGCCCTACCAGATCATAAGACCAGACCAGTGGAAATTCTGAAGCTGGCCTTCCCTCCAAGGCTCTAGGCTTGAGAGATACTCTAGGGGGTGCAAAACTTGAGACGTTCCAAGGACTTGGATTGAGCCTTCGGTCCCGGGAGCACTGTATTGAACCACTGCACTAAAACTATTAACAATCGCCTGGTGAAGGAGGCCTCCATAGGTTAGTGGCGCCTATATAACATCTGATATCCGGTTAAGGGAGATCTCTTCTGATGACAGAGAGGTGGCCTGGGAAGGCTCACTTATACTCCTTTCCGGGACAGTAAAGAGAATCGTTCTGTCCTCTGTTCTGTTCAGTAGGGAATTGCTCTGGAAGGGTAGAGAGGTGCCGACGGGCATGCACTCGCTCCTACCCTAGACTTTTAGCAAGATGTTGCATTGTTCCTCTGTTTTTCTGTTTCGACGCCGGGTTTCTTTTTTTATGTGTGTTTTGTTCTGTGTTCTATATCTTTTTTGCTTGTTTGTTATTGTGCATTTTGTTGTGTGATTTCTGTCATAAAAACTAAAGGATATTGAATGTGAAAATGGGTAATAAAGCAAGTAAGCCTGACTCTGTTTTAAGAAAGTGCTATGAACTTTACCCCCCTTTGTTAAGCAGAATGAGAGAAGCCCCTAGCTGGCTGCCTGGAGCACACACACTGCCGAGGGCAATGCCTACTGGGGACCTAAGAACTGAGTATCTCCCAGGGTAACTGGTGAAACTACTTTAAAACCCCTAGTCCCTCCATATCAAGAGAGTCACAACCTTTGGGCAAAGTCCCCTGTGTTTTTCCTTTGATAGCAGAGAAATAAACCTCCCTTTTTCTTTTTCTCAAAACCCTGTCCTCATTATTATATTGGCATTAATTGGCTTCAAGATCAGTAACTGATCTTTAAGTTACAAATTTTGATAACCGCCCTCCCCAGAACTTTTTTAGAGCTGACTACTGAAATGTTAGGAGATGAAGTGTGCATGGGGTGGTACCGAACCAGAGGAGTTAATTCTGTAAGTAAAAGGAGGGACTGAGGGACTCCCAGCAGCTGCCAAAGTCCAATTGCTTCAGGGAATTCCCTCCTTCTTTCCCTGCACTGTAAGGATTATGCCACCTCTGTCTTCTTTAAAAAGAGAAAAATAAAAAGGGGACACTAAATGCAGTAAAGTCACCATGTAGATCTTTGATTTTACATTTCAGGTTGCCCCTCTGTGAAAACATCTGTTTCCCTTGTGGGGACATCTATGGTGCCAGTGGTGTAGGAGATTGTTCTCTTATCTGCTCTGTTTTAAAGGTTTCTGTCTGTCAAACATAGTCTGGATCTCCTTTCTGTCTGTCTTGTGTCTTGGTTTCTGGCCCTTTAAGACATATGCAATAATGTTTTGATATTATAAATTCTTTCTTGGGAATGATCTTAGCTGAATGTGTGTCTAAAGGATGATGTTTTATTGTAACAATCTGGTATCTGAATGGTTTTTGAATCATTGAACAATCTTGCAGTTAAAAGTCGGGTTTAGGTAATTGTTTAGTTTATGATTTCAGATAATTCATGCCAGAGAAATTAAATACTTAGGATGGAAAACTAAAGAACTCTACTTCCAAGATGGCAAGTAACTTCCCAATCATTCAGTCTTTTTTTCACCAATTTTGAATTGGGTAGCCTGGGAAAATGTCACTGTGTGTACCAGTGCATTAATTTGGACAAGGATAGTAAATCATAGTATGATATCTGTTGAAAAAACAAGATGTAAAGATATAACATTTTGTGAATTGTATCTTACACTTGTATCATAATTTTCAACATCTTAAATTGAAAGTTATGGTTAAAATGCCTAAGCCTGAGGTGTCTCCTCAGAATAGCAGTTTTTTCCAGCTCTTTCCATACCTCAGCCAGGACTTATGTTGAAATGCAAATGAAAGAAGCCTGCAAGCTCAGTAGGAGACTGATCTGAACCCTAAGGAGGAAAAAAAAATGTAAATTGTATGGTATCTACTAATTACTGGCCAGTCATTTTTTCTAGGACTCATATTTTTTGTCTTAGATTCTATATATTTTTTGAGCTCATGATTTTAATCCTACAGACCTAGGTTAATGTTTTTCGGAGGAGTTCTCTCTTTGACCAACTGTGGAGTTTTTGAAACATTGCAATGGAGATTTCACCTGTGAAAAGCTACAATGCCTTTACTATTATTATGTGTGCACACTTTTTTATGTGTTGAATGTGTATATATATATATATATATATATATATATATATATATATATATATATATATACATATGTACTTATATCAAATATATGATACCCAAATAACATATATAAGAAGCATTCATTAAAAAATGCGCTCATAAAAACAAATTTTATAAAGTGTATCCAAAGTTCTTTAATTCACGTGATTTGAATGTTTCAATTTAAATTGGATAAACAGATAAATATAAATGTCTTTAAATTTAAGCTTACAAGTTTTTCTAGGTGTTCAAAAATCTAATAAAATATTAATGTCTACAAAAGTTCTAATATGCCTTTGTTCTAGGACTTTTCCTTCAACAACAAAAAATGGCTTACAGTGTTAATACATTTGTGTAATATTTTGATAAATAAGTAAAGTAAATTTCATATGGGATTACTCATTCATGAGTACTTTTGTTTGATATCTGATTGATTTACTAAGGTCTGTATAAGTTTGTACTAAAGTGTGTATAAGATTGTAAAAATCAGTCATGTGTTAAAGAGACAACAATTTCTGAAAACATAAGTTTACCCGTAACATTGTGTTTATTAAGTTTTATTTTTTCTAGAGCTAGCAACCATAAAAATTAAACAACTGATTAAATAAGAACTGTTATTTTAGAGCACTGTACTGCCAATTCTTTAAAAGCTAAACTTGGTTAATGTAGAAACATCAATGTAATTGTGATGCTATCAATGTGCTCATATCTTCCAGGTATACAAGTTTGTAAGGTAGAAACTTGAAGAGAGCATTATATCAAGCTGGTGTTCTGAAGTTATATGGTAGAAAAAAAATATATCGGGGATTTATTTACCTGTTATCAATAAGATATGTAAAGTTTCATGTTACTTTTTACACTGGAGAACAATTTAAATGTATTTTTAAGTTATTGAGAGCATAATCGATGTAAAGGTTAAAAACTTTCAGCCTTTCTTTAATTCATGTTTTAAATGTGATATCATATGATGTTAGCTAATGTTCATGTGACCTCAAACAATTTATGTAAACTTTGTAAAATAATATTTAAAAAATAAAGATCAGCTTTAGAACTAAAACACTTAAGATTCATAAAGAGCCCTGCCTTCCCTGAGATTAGGCTCTGTCTCCCATCTTACTACATGTGAGAATGACTATGAAAGCAGTAGGTCAGATTTTATTTCATTTAAAATTATGTTCAAAAGTTTCTTTTTTTTTCTGCCAAGATTACTAGGATCTCAAACAGGGGATAAAATGCATAACTCAGCTAAAAAATTAAGGGTACCTATTACACGAACTAAGTATTTTTACTCTTGTGAAAACTTTTTATTTTGTAATTTACTTATAAGAGATCTAAAGATTCTCTGTTAGTGTTTTACAGAAGTGTGGCTTTAAAACATAACATGGGTTCATTTAAGATAATAAGTCATCACCTACAAGACAGACAGAATAATACAGATCCCAATTCATAAAAAGATAAATGATTATAAAGTTATAGACACTAAAGCCCAGTACTTGTAATATAAGGTTGTTAAAATTTATTTGCTGGATATTTAACATTAGGATTTAAAGTTAAAGTTAAATTGAAAGGGCCAAAAATCCCAATATTTGGCTCTTGCTCTCTGAGTCAGTCTGAATTCAGGGAACAGGGGACTTCTCTAAAGAGCTTAGCAACTCTGGGCCACATAACCTCCCTATCAGGGAGATTAATGAGACCACTGGAGAACATAAAGACAATCAGTGCATTTGTTATGAAGATGAAAGTCATCAGAGAAGGGAGACATCACTGATGCTTCCGAGGGAAGCCACATTGTCAAGCAAGACCTGTACCCACCTAGCGAAAATGGCACTATCATTATTGAGAAGCTGCTCTCAAGTTTCCCAAGGAATGACTCCCATAAAAGCTCAGCTGACTGTTAACACTAGATAGAAACAAAAGTCAGTTTGACTGCTTCATCTTAAACACTTAGCAAAGACAGTTAAAACCAAAATACAGGCATTCCTGGGCATTTAAATTATTAATAATAATTATTATTATAATAATAATATTTTAAGGTATACACTTCATTTAGCCTCCCAAAATACGTAAGACTGGAGGCTATAAAGAAAGATTCTCAGACAGGAATGCCTGATAATTATATAAAGAGACTATCAAGAGGAGGTGCCAGAGGCAGAAGTTTTTAGTATAAGACTTACCGATATTCCTAACCTACACAGGTAGTCTTGGTGTTTGCTAGTACGATTATCCAGCCCTGAGAAACAGAAATAAAGGTTTCTCTATTAGACACAGAGGTCATACTAGTAAAAGGATTTTGCAAGATCAGATGACATTAAATTATTACACTGTATCTTATGGGGAGGGATAACTGTAACACTAAAATTTAAAGGTTAAGTTGACAGTCCTGATAACTGGGGATACTAAAGCCTGGTGAGGGAACTTCTATACAGCGATATATTCCAACTGCTGCAACATTGATTCAGTACTCATAGTTTTTTTTTTCTCTCATAGTGAAACAAAAACTTTCAGGGCAGCAGTAAAATAGGTAATCAAATGGCCCAAAACAGGGTTTCTCCACTGAGACTTTCATGGTAACACTGATATCTGACTTTTCTGACATGGTCATCATTCCCTTCAGCTATCCAGTACATGACCATGTCACAGAGATTTGAGGTGGTACATATCTTGGACACAAAAGCTTGAGTCTATTCTGGAGAGTGGCCAGAATTCAGGAAGAAAACAGGAACTTTGGACGATAGCACGTGTTGCCCATCGATAAGGCAAGCAGCAGTCAGTTCATAAATTCCGAAGGATGAATGCTGGGAAGCTTTCTACTAGACAGGACACATCCACTGATGCATTCTCTTTTGTAATGTCTACAACCACGGACACAGTGGGATACACAGACATAGAAACACTTGCCTTGCCAAATGACTTACTAAAACAGTTTAATCCAAACCAAATAAACCGCCATTCCTACCTATTCTCAGAACATGAGACAAAACCACAAAACCACACCCACACCCACAAAGGCACCTCCTTCCCCCAAGTAGGTCTGTGACTCTCTGGAGTGTCCTCTGACTTGTGGGCCATACTATGTTCACCAGGAATGGCCTGTCATATCTCAGATTTGGTCTCTTTGGATAACTCTGTGAAGTTGTCAGAAGCGAGTGTTGAGCCACTACCTGCTTTCTCAGGAAAGGCTCCTCTTCAGAGCTTTCCTGGCATTTGGCCATCCTCACATCAGTAGGTACCAAGAAAGACTGACTCTGTCCTTGGTAAATCCAAACAAGTGAGACCACTGGGACTGGGACTCGAACTGGGTCTTGGTGCCTGGCTTCCTGGATGCCTAGTTCAGAGAGTTCCATCAACAAGGAAGTGAGGTGAGGTCATGTCTTTCCTGAACTAAATGAGGTCACTGCCTTGACAACCACTTTGTCGTAACAGTTGCTTCCATGGCTTCCATGAGATGGAGGATGCCCCTACTTCATGTGACATTTTCACAAGTTAGAATGGTATATCAAACATAGGCACCCCGGAACAGCTCTCCACACAGGCCTGGTTTTATCCATCTTCTCTACATTAAGAAGAGACAGACTGATTCAGACTCAACCCTTCATCCTGACCAGGTTGCTTTTCATGGAAGACGACTTTTGCTCTCTCAGGTCCTTCATAGCTGCCTACATCTTCTCCAGGGATCATATCTGCATGGACCTTTGAGCTTCTTAGCAGGTGTAAGATCTCCTATATTCCAGTATTTTAAGACCACCTCTGACCCTGCTCTTCTGTAATGTAAGATTGAGGGAACAGTGTATGGTTAGGGTTAATAACAGATTCGATTTCAGTTAGGAATCATTCTGCAGGATGAATAAAGGTATTGGGAACCTGCAATATTTACAACAATATATAGGTAAAATATAATTATGAAAACAGAAATCTAACTAAGATTTGAAGCCCAGAAGTACATTGGGCTCTTGATTGGGATAGTTAGCACTAAATTACGTCCTGCACAGATGTCTCAGATAAATTGATGTACAATGGCATAGGAACTTTTACCTGGGATGATTGAATGTAGACGAGAACATCCAGTAAAAAAGTGATAGAAGTTAGGATTAGGAAGATAGTTGGTAGGTTTAGGAAAAATAGGATTTGGAACAAATGTTCTTTAGCAATAGGGTTTCGGTTAGAGAGTGAATGTAAGTGTCACCAAAAGTGAAGATTTAGTCACAATAATGAACAGGGGAAAATATTTTGTAGGAAAAAATATATCAATGGAGACTCTACAAAATCAGGTAAAGTATAAAGTGAGTGACAGGATTAGACTTTTTCAACAGGGTTGAGTTTGAATATGTAATCTTTGGAAGAAACAAATATGTACTCACAATTAGGATTTTCATTTGAGAGTATTAGGCAACCTGGACATGGATGTTTTTAGTAATCCATGTTCACATTCTATTTAGGTTTGCTACAATCATAAGAGTGACCTTTGCTTTTTGTGTCCTGAATATTACTGTGATAAAATGTATATGTAGATCAGGTGACATGAGTATTTCTTCCACCATTTCTGGGAGCAATATATTGAAGACGTATAAATTAGTATTGGGGGTACAATGAGGTGTACCCTGTGTCTATGGATATAGAGATAATGCATGAATAGAAGATACTGTGAATAAATAATATAACTAATTCCACTTTAAATAATGGATTGAATTGATATCTGAAAATATGTTAGAAATCTTCTATTGATATACATTCATTCATTCCAACCAGTTGTACATCTAATGTTAAGATTAGGGTTATGGATTATCTTGAAGGGTGGTGAGTTTTGCTTCAAAAGTGATTATGGAAATCGAAAATAATGTGTTTGGAAAGAAGTCTCATGAAAAGACCCGTCAAGAAACCTGGAAGAATTCATGTGTTCTGAAACAGGAAGTGATTGAAATTGAAATAAATGCCTATAATTTGGCGAACTTGTGGATGAAATGTATATCCTATCATGTGCATAAACTGAAGAAATAGTAAAGTACCAGTGTTGAATAAAAATGAATGTCAAAACACACATTATATCCCATAGGAATCTACGTGCATTGATGTTAAACTGGGTGAGTTACTGTAGAAATATTAGGATTTGTATGCACCATTCACTGAATTTACTTGTCAGTACTAGGAAACAATATGTATTTCGGGTGGATGAATATTTCTGAGAATAATCTTGTGAAATGTTGATTATAAATCCACATACATGAACAAGAATGAATTTATAGAGTGTTTAATAAGACACATATATTTCATATTTTGAAAAATCTGAAGAGTGTGTGTGTGTTTGTGTGTGTGTGTATATATATATATATATATATATATATATATATATATATATATATATATATCACAGATATTAAAATGTAGCAATATATATGCCAATCGAAATTAATCTTGAATCTATATCATCCACAGATCCAAATATATTTATTTTACTTAACATGGATTTATGTATAATGTTGTTTAACTAAGACATTCACCCATAGTTTGAATTTTCAGTTCCAACAGCATTTAGTAGGAGTGATCTCTTCTCACAATTTGTATCTGCCAAATCAACCATCTCAAAAGAATGTACATGTGGTACCAGGTAGGAATCTATATGTGCATATAAAATTATATATGCTGAATAGGCTACAGAGAAAGGGAGACTGGAATTCATAAATTTGTTAACTTAAAAAACGCATGGAGAACTATTTCAACAAAAAATTGACATGATTTATAACAGCTACACTTTATCATGCAAAAGGCAATTCCAACTGTATACCATGCCTCCTCTGAACTGCTTCAATTTCCAATCTGTTTGGGTTATTTTTCTCCATCATATTAAGATTAGTAGTCAGAGTGTAGTAGGATATGGGGTAGTGTCATGGATTCAGTATTTCCAAAGGAAAATTGGAAAATTAATCCAATGTGTAGGCAAATATGTGCTACAAAAAATCCTCCCACACTCATCCAGAACAATGCATTGACATAACATTTACCCCACATAAGACACGATTAGAGGAGAAGAGTTTGAAAATCTGTGAATATATATCTGGAATGGAACATGCTCAAAATTTCACAACCTTGGAGGTGGTAGAGGAGTTTCCAAAAGTAAGCAACAGTTTAAACACGCCTAAAACATGGAGCTCTGCTGGAATAAAGACTTCTTGACAAACAGTCTCTGAGTTTGGGCACATGAAATATATGTTGTTGTCAGGAGCTTTAGCTTCCTTTGTAGTGAGATGATCAAAGCTGGGTCTGCATCTATGTGACCGGGAGGACATGCTTTCTTATTTTCCAATAAACATGAGACAACAGAGCTGAATTCTTTCTTTTAAGGTAAACTGTGGCCACTGGGGACTAAGTGTCTCCCTCCCTGTGGACTTTGAAGCCATTTGGTCATCCTTCAATTTTCCTGGTGTTTATTGCTGCTGCACTGGGAGTTTGGTATTTTCTTCATGAAAAACAAGGAGTTCAACTGGGACACAGTGCTCTAGGGAGTTCTGTCACATGTGGTGGGTCAGGGTCGGCAAGAGAATGCACCAACCAGGCTTCTATCCTATATAGCTTGCCCCCTTGACAATAGCAACCTGATTCTGAACATTGCCCTGAAAACTCTCTATATAACAAGATGCCTTTACTTATAAGGGTCTGCTGACTGCACCATGTCAGTCACAAGCCATTTGGAAGCCAATGGCAGATCCACATGGCCCCACAACAGATATTTTGTCACACTCCTGCCCACCACTGCTCTAGGTCTACTACTCAGCGGGCTCTAACTTATTGGCATCTCTGTTCTACACCATTTTCATGAAACCCAGTCAATCAAGGCACTGTCTGGTACACTCATGATCAGCAACAGAAGACCCAAAAGTTCTCCAGTGCCACCTGTTCATGGGAATCTCAAAAATTTCATTTTATTTATCTAGCCATTTTTCAAGGATGAAGTTGGAGGCACTGTTGGTTTCAATTCATTCAGGAACCATTAAAAGGTGAGAAAGCTCATTTCAAAGAAAGCTCTGGACAACTATCACAGGCAAGTCTTCCAAAAGAGTGGCCAAAAGGTCACATGAAGCCAGGCCCGTTGAGGTCTACAATGTGAGGTCAATGTGTGTTTTGCCTCTCAAATCTGGCTGCAAGTTTTTCAGAATAAAATCATGTGATATCCTGGCTGAGATTCCCAGTGCTCTGTGGAAAGCATCCCTGGCCCTAGATCAGTTTGCAAGGGCAACTCTCATGCGTGGCCTCCTAAAATCCCAACACAATTCATGGCAATACTTCTCTGAGGGCAGTTCCACAACGCAGTCTCTAAGAAGAATAACACCAGAGATCAAGCCCAAGTGGACCCAGTCATCTCTTCCCACTGCCACACAAATGACCACAATTAAAACCAAAACACTTCCACATGGCCCTCATATTCTTCCATATAGACACTCATCATAAACACCGCTGGTCGTTCCCATGAGGGGCGCAGCCAAATACAGTGTCAAAAATAAGCTCCCTTGCCACTCATTTGCGTAAAGTCAGAGTGGCCTGGACACCCTTCCTGTGAAACAGGAGTGATCAAATAGGCCTGCCATTAATACTGCTCTGCTTCTCCAATGTGAGGCCTACTGACTGTCAGGTATAGATTCTTTATGTGATTTGGAGTCATGAGAAAACCCAAGCACCTCTGCAGGGCTTTGTAGAACTCATTTGACCCAAAGGATCCCTATTCTCACTTGATGGAGGTCAGGAATCTAACAGAGGAAGGCAAGAGACTTCATACACAATGACTGATCTTTTTGCCATTTTGGTTTTGGATGCACATATCGGATCTTTATTTAGATTCATCAGGTGCTGAGAATAAAAACCACAGCCTCACTCAGGGCAAAGCGGCTGATTCAGACACATCCTTTTCCAAAGCATTTAAGCAAATAAACACAGGTGATGCCCATTCATTTCCATTTGAAAACTGTTTTCTTCAGGCTTCATAAAAGGGTGGCATGAGGCAAAGACCTTCCTGACATTCAGGGTAACAGAACATTAGGTAATCAAATGGCGCAAAGTAGGGGTTCTTCACTGAGACTTTCCTGGTCACATTGATATCTGAGTTTTCTGAAATGCTCCCATTCCCTTCAGCTATCCAGTACATGGCCATGTGACAGAGCTTGGAGGGGGTACATATCTTGGACACAAAACCATGAGCCTATTCTGGAGAGTGGCCAGAATTCAGGAAGAAAACAGGAACTTAGGAAGATAGCATGTGTTACACATCAATAAGGCTAGCCACACTCTATTCATAAATTGGGCAGGATGAATGCTGGAAAGCTGTCTACTAGATGAATTCTCTTTTCTAATGTCTACATCCACAGACACTGTGGGATACTCAGATATAGAAACACTCACCTTGTCAAACGACATTCTAGAACCAGTCCAGTTCAAACCAAACAAACCGCCATTCCTTCCTATTCTCAGAACATGAGAAATAACCCCAAAATCACACCCACACCCACAAAGGCACCTCTTTCCACCAAGTAGGTTTGTGACTATCCGGAGTGTCCTCTGACTGGTCGGCCATACTATCTTTCCCCGAAATGGCCTGTCCTGTCTCAGATCTGGTCGCTTGGCCAAATCTCTGAGGTTGTCAGTAGCCAGGGGTGAGCCACTACCTGCTTTTTCAGGACAGGCCCCTCTTCAGAGCTTTGCTGGCATTTGCCCATCCTCACATCAGTAGGTATTAAGAATGACTGATCCTCTCCTTGGTAATTCCAATCAAGTGAGCACACTGAAACTGGGACTGGGACTGGCTCTGGATGCCTGGCTTCCTGGATCCCAAGTTCAGAGAGTTGCATCAACAAGGAAGTGAGGTGAGGTCACTTCCTTCAGGAACTGAATGAGGTCACTGCTTTGGTAACCATATGTCCTAACAGTTGCTTCCAAGAGTCCCATGAGTTGGAGGCTTCCCCTATTTCCTGTGACACTTTCACAAGTTAGAATGGTATATCAACCATAGGCATCCTGGAACAGCTCTCCACACAGGCCTTTATTGGTTCACCTTCTCTACATTGAGAAGAGAGTGGCTCATTCAGACCATCCAGATCAAGTTTTTATCTAGGATGATGACTTTTGGTCTCTCAGGTCCTTCATAGCTGCCTACATCTTCTCCAGGGTTCTTTTCTGCATGGACCTTTGAGGTTCTCAGCAGGTGGATGATCCCCTACATTCCTGTATTGTAAGAACAACTCTGACCCTGCTCTTCTGTAATGTTAGATTGAGGAAACAGTGTATGGTTAGGATTAATAACATTTTCGATTTGGGTTAGGTATCATTCTGCTGGATGAATAATGCCATAGGGAACCTGCGATATTTATAAGAATATAAAGGTGAAATATAAGTATGAAAACAGAAATCTGGGTAACATTTGAAGCCCAGAAGGGCATTGGGCCCTTGATGGGGATACTTAGCTTTGAATTACGTTCTGCACAGATGTCTCAGATAAATTGACATAAAATTGCATAGGACCATTTACCTTGGATGATTGAATGTAGCAGAGAACATCCAGTCAAAGAGGGATAGTCGGTAAGATTAGGAAGGTAGTTGGTAGAATTTGCAAGAAGAGTGAGTATAGGATTTGGACCAAAAGTTCTTTAGCAATAGGGTTTCGGGTAGAGAATGAGTGTAAATATCAGCACACCTGAAGCGTCAGTCACAATGATGAACTGGTAAAAATATGTAGGAAAGCAGATATCAGTAGGGACATTAATCAGGCAAAGTATAAAATGTGTGATTGGATAAGACATTTTCAACAGGCTTGATTAAATATATAATCTCAGGAAGACACAAATATATAGTCACCAATAGGATTGACATTTGAGAGCATTAGGCAACCTGAACGTGGATATTTTTAGTAATGCATGCTCACTTTCCATTTAGGTTTTGGTAGAAGCATAAGTGTGACCTTTGTTTTTTGTGTCCAGAATATCACTGTGATAAAATATATATGTAGTTAAGGTGACATGAGTATTTCTTCCACCATTTCTGGGAGCAATATTTTGAAGATGTATAAATTAGTATTGGGGGTACAAATAGGTTTACCCTGTGTCTATGAATATAGAGATAATGCATGAATAGACCATAATGTGAATAAATAATATAACTGGATCCAACTTTAAATAATGGATTGAATCGATATCAGAAAATATATAGGGAATCTTATATTGATACACATACATTCATTCCAATGATTTATACATGTAATGGTAATATTAGGGTTATGTTTTATCAGGAAGAGTGTGTGAATTTTGCTATTATGGTTGAAGGGACACGCGAGATACAGGTTGGCTAGCCTGGATTATTATGTTTACCCAGGATTTATCAAAGCCACAAACAGCCATGGCTGTTTGAGGGAAAAGCCGACTTCTTCAGTAAGTCATGGGGATGTGAGCATATAGGGGCTGCCTAGTGGAACCCAAACTCCTCATCAAATTCAGTACACAGCATTGGCCATATTACCAATTAGACAACCAAAACCCAGGGCCCCCAGCGGGGTCTCTAGGTCCTAAAAGTCTGAATGACCTTTTTAACTTCTGCAAGTGCTCAAAAGGATGAAAGGAAATTCCCCTATTTGGAGGCTTTTTCCCTCCTTCACTCAAATTCTGAACTATGCTTCTCTAATACATCCTCACCCTTTGCCATCTGCTCCAGATGCTCTGCTGTCAATCCCACCTCAGCACCCTGACTTCTCCACTCCAATTAATAGATCAAATACCCAAACCTCCGCCAGTTCTCAGACCATTGCCCCCTTGCTTGTAGCAGGTACTGAGGTACCCCTGTACCCACTCACTCCTCTCTTCTCCTGTCAGTGTCCACACCGGGTCCCAACAGGTCCTCTTACCAGCTAACCCAAAGCTCAAACAGGCTGAGGAGAGCCCTCAGACCCCTATCCAAGATGTAATAAAAATGGCCTATAAAGTTGCTTTGTCAACACTGAAAACAGGTCACTAAGAATTTAAAGTCCCTCACAGGCTTTTTGAGATACTCAGTCCCATCATCCCCTCTGCTCTGCCTGTTCTACTGCTCAAGTTTTTGTTGCTAGGAAAATCCCAAACCCCTTTCCCATTATTCTTTTACATATCTCCTTCCTCATTCTCAGATCCACTGAGCTGCTCTCACCCCCCGCCTTCCACGTCTTCCCCCTCTGTTACAGGACCAAAGAAAAGTCTTAACTGACCTTCTCCAGAAGTTGTCACCATGGCTGACTTTAGGACTTTCACCAAAAGAGTCCCTATGAAACAGTTCAATGTAGATAAACTTCCTCTTTTCTTGTTGCCCTGTTCTAGTTGCCACTGGCTGGGAAAATCAACACCCCAAAGCTAGACACCCCCTTACTAGTTTTTCACAAAATATGTGAACAAGGCCTCTGGCCTTGAGCTGGAGCTCCACCGAGATGGCTACATTTCTAAAATAAAGAAGTTACCAACTGAGCTCCATGGTAACAGCTGGCAGGGAGAAAAAAAAGAGAAGACATAAGCTCTCCCCCTCCCAGGTGTTCTTAAAAAGTTAACTTGCCCAGAACAGAGGAAATAAAACAGAAACAAAAACAGCTTTTTGTGAACTTCTGCAGACTGTGAACTTCTGAGCCCCTTTTCTTACATGTTGGGTACAAAATTCTGAAACTATCTAAACTTGGGGTGCAGGGGATTAATTGATTACAACAGAAGCAATGCCCTCTAATTCCGTTTGCAACAAAATAGTACTGTTTCCCTAGCTTCAGTGCTATCTTTTGTGCCTTGCCTTTTCTGTCCCTACAACAGTATTATTCTATATACTTAAACATTGTTTATGTGTTCATAAAATGGTCAACAGATGTGATTAATCACGTAATGGTGCAGATGTTTCCCAGAGTGCTCTAGCATGACGCAGGTTCATTTAAAAATCAAATAGGGGGGCATAAAACCCGGTTCCGCCAGGAACCTGTATCTTTCACTTTAGCCATCCTATTCGGAAAAGGAGTTGCTGCTGGGGTGGGCACAGGAACCACTGCCCTAGTTCATGGGACACAACAAATCACTCAATAAAAAGCAGCAATAGACCAAAACTTAAAGATATTGAAAACCTCCATCACAGCTTTACAGGAATCTTTAACCTCTCTCTCTTAAGTAGTTTTACAGAACAGGTGACAGTTGGACCTCGTATTCAAGAGACAAGGGGCCTTTGTGCTGCATTGAGAGAAGAATGTTGTTTTTATGCCAACAATACTGGAGTTGTAAAAGAATCTATGAGTAAATTAAGAAAATGCCTTGAAGAGCGTCAACGAGAGACAAAGGCACAAAAAGGGTGGTTTGAGTCCTGGTTCACACAGTCCCCGTGGTTAACTACACTTTTATCAGCCTTGACGGGTCCATTAATAATCCTCATATTATTGCTAACTGTAGGGCCCTGTTTGCTCAACCGTGTAATTTCCTTTCTCCAAGCTCAAATTGGACAAGTTAAACTTATGGTAATCAGACAACAATATACCCCACTAGCAGACATAAAATGTGACACCCCCCAATGATCTCTTTTATGATTAAAAGTAACCAGAACAAGAAGTGGGGAATGAAAGGTTAATAAAATAGGTACTTGTCACTTCCTGATTTCTGTATGCTTAACAAAACACTGTTGAAATCTTGGGAACTATTTGTTAATCTTGTTCCCAGAATGTCATGTCCCCAACTGCCAAACTGCAGAATGTACTACCCCACACATTTGCACGCAAACCGCCCACTCGCACTGACCCATCAATAAACTTCCCTCCCTGCCCTCTCCAAAGAAAATTTTTTAAGCTCTGCTTAAGCTGTTCTCAGGGCTCTCTGCTAAATTCAAGTGAGCTCTGAGCCGCAGCATGCTGGACCTCCAATAAACACTTTGCTCTTGCATGAGACAGTCTTTTGGGGGTCTCTTCCTCCAACGCTTACCTGACCTTTACATTGGTACAATCATAAGTGTGAACTTTGCTTTTTGTGTCCAGAATATTACTGTGATAAAATGTATGTGTAGGTCAGGTAACATGATTATTTTTTCCACCATTTCTGGGAGAAAAATTTTGAAGACGTATAAATTAGTATTGGGGGTATAAAGAGGTGTACCCTGTGTCTATGAATATAGAGATAATGCATTAATAGAAAATACTGTGTATAAATAATATAATTGGTTCCACTTTAAATAATGGATTGAATTGATATCTGAAAATATATAAGAAATCATATATTGATATACAATCATTCATTCCAACCAGTTATACATCTAATGGTAATATTAGGGTTATAGTTCATCATGTAGGGTGTGTGAGATTTTCTTCAAAGCTAATTATGGAAATCAAAAAAAAATGTGTTTGGAAAGAAGTCTCCTGAAAAGACCAGTCAAGAAACATGGAGGAATATATGTGTTCTGAAGTAGAAATTGATTGAAAGTGAAACAAATGCCTATAAATTTGTGAACTTGTGGATGAAATATATATCCAATGATGTGCATAAACTAAAAAAATAGTAATGTACCAGTGTTGAAAAAAATGAACTTCAAAATACACATCATGTCCCATCGGAGTCAGCTTTCATTGATGTTAAACTGGGTCAGTTACTGTAGAAATATTAGGATTTTATACACCATTCACTGAAGTTAGTTTTCAGTAGTAGGAAACAAACATGTATTCCAGGTGGATGAATATTTCTGAGAATAATCTTGTGAAAAGAAGATTATAAATCCACATATATGAATATGAATAAATTTAGGAAATGTGTAATAAGAGAAATATGTTTCATATTTTGAACAATCTGGAGAGTGTGTGTGTGTGTGTGTGTATATATATATATATATATATATATATATATATATATATATATATATATATATATATACAAACACACACAGATATTAAAAAGTAGCACTATATGCCAATTGAAATTCACCAGGAAATATATATCATTCACAGATCAAAAATATTCATTTTACTGAACATGGATTTATGTATAATGTTGTTCAGCTAGGAAGCTCACCCATAGGTTGAATTTTCAGTTCCAATGCATTCTCTTTTCTAATATCTACAACGACGGACACAATGGGATACACAGACACAGAAACACTCGCATTGTCAAACGACTTACTAGAAACACTTCACTCCAAACCAAACCTCATTTTCTACCTATTCTCAGAACATGAGACAAACGCACAAACCCACACCCACACCCACAAAGGCACCTCCTTTCCCCAAGTAGGTCTGTGACTATCTGGAGTGTCCTCTGACTGTGGGCCATTCTAGTTTCCCCCGAAGTGGCCTGTCTTGTCTAAGATCTTTTGTCCTTGGCCAACTCACTGAAGTTGTCAGGAGCCAGTGGTGAGCCACTACCTTCTTTCTCAGGAAAGGGCCATCTTCAGAGCTTTCCTGCCATTTGACCATCCTAAAATCAGTAGGTACCAAGAAAGACTGACTCTATCCTAGGGAAATCCAAAAAGTGAGACCACTGGGACTGGGAGTGGGACTGGGACTGGCACTGTTTGACTGGCTTCCTGGATCCCAAGTTCAGAGAGTTCCATCACCAAAGAAGTGAGGTGAGGTCACTTCCTTCAGGAACTGAATGAGTTCACTGCCTTGGCAACCACTTTGTCCTAAGGGTTGCTTCCAAGGTTCCAATGAGATGGAGGCTGCCCCTGCATCCTGTGACACTTTCACAAGTTAGAACGGTATATTAACCATAGGCACCCGGGAACAGCTCTCCACACAGGTCTCATTTCGCCCATCTTTCTACATTAAGAATAGAGAGGCTGATTCAGACACAACCCTTCACCATGACCAGGTTGTTTTCCATGGAATCTGACTTTTGCTCTCTCAGGTCCTTCAGAGGTGCCTACATCTTCTCCAGGGATTATTTCTGCATGGACCCTTGAGGTTCTCAGCAGGTGGAAAATCCCCTACATTCCTGTATTGTAAGACCAACTCTGTCCCTGCTCTTCTGTAAAGTTAGATTGAGGTAACAGTGTATGGTTAGGGTTAATAACATGTTTGATTTGTGTTAGGGATCATTCTGCTGAATGAATTATGGTATTGGAAACCTGCGATATGTATGAGAATATATTGGTGAAATATATGTATAAAAACAGAAATCTAAGTAACATTTGAAGCACAGAAGGGCATTGGGCCCTTGATTGGGATACTTACTTTGAATAAATCGATTTACAATGGCATAGGACCTTGTACCTTGGATAATTGAATGTAGAAGAGAACATCCCATCAAAAAGGATAGTCGGTAGTGAAAGGTTAATAAAATAGGTACTTGTCACTTCTTGTTTTTCTGTATGCTTAACAAATCACTGTTGAAATCTTGAGAACTGTTTGCTAATCTTGTTCCCAGAATGTGCTGTCCCCAACTGCCAAAGTGTAGAATGTACTCCCTCACCCGGTTGCACGCAAACCACCCACTCGTGCTTACCCATCAGTAAACTTCCCTCCCTGCCCTCTTTAAGGAAAGTATACAAGCTCTGCTTAAACTGTTCTCAGGGCTCTCTGATCTATTCAATTGAGCTCCGAGCCCCAGCATTCTGGACCCCCAATAAACCCTTTGCTGTTGCATGAGACAGTCTCTTGGTGGTCTCTTCCTTTGATGCTCGCCCGACATTTACATATGAAGGTTTCACGGAGTTCCAGCAGCGGCGGACAAGAGACCCTAACGGGCTCCTCTCTGGGTAAGTAAGGCGCCTCTTTCTAGTTTCAGTTTTAAGGTTAGGGCTTGGCAAAATGGCTGTCGATGAAGAGTGTGAGCTCTCTCCGACGGTGGCTGACAGACGTGTCACAGAGCCACAGGCCACGTCCCTGGGGTACGCCCCAAAGGACTCGGGAAATAGAGGAACAATAGTCTCCTCAACTTAGGATATTTTGTTTCAGATTCAGTATTGCCAACGGGTTTTGTTGGCTACTCACTCCTGGTCTCAGTTTTGGATGTCCATTGCCTGTCTTTATTGACTTCTCTTGTCTCTGTCGTGTGTCATTGCATTCACTGTTTGTGTATCTTTCATTATGGGACACAACACTTCAATGCTCCTGTCCCTGACCCTTGATCACTGGACCAAATTTTGCTTAAGGGCTCAGAATCTTTCTTTTTCAGTAAAACACCGGACCTGTCAGACGCTCTGTGCCTCAGAATGGCCCACCTTTGGAGTCGGATGTCCCCTAGAAGGAATTTTCTACTTCCCACTAATTTAAAAAGTCAGAGATATTGTCTTTCAGCCAGGCACACATAGCCATCTGGATGAACAGTCATATATCTTAACTTTGCAGGACCTCTGCAAATCTCCTCCTCCATGGTTGAAGCCTTTCCTTGCCCCTGCCCCTGCTCCTACTTCTTCCCCCACGATCTCTCAAACCCTCTGCTCCTCCTCCTCCTCCACCCTCTGTTCTCCCTGAGTCACAAGGTTTGACACTACTGGACTCTCCTTCCCCTCCTTATTTCCTGCCCTCATCCCCCAACCCCCAACACCCTCCAAGTGATTCCCCTACAGCTGACTCAGCCTCTCCGCCATTGGAGGAAGCTAAGCTGGCCCAGCGCCCTCCAGATAACTCCCCCGTGGCACACACAGCCCCTCCTCCCCAGGAGGAAGCTGGCCCAGGTAAGGGAACTCGCTGGTGGCGAATGATTGAAAACCCTGGAACTCCCGTGATGCTCCCTCTATGTCCTTACGGGCCAATGATTGACAAAGGCCATGGGGGGGAAATGCAAGCCTACCGATATTGGCCTTTCTGCTATTCATACCTATATAACTGGAAAAATAACAATCCCCCTTTTTCGCAGGATTCCACCCAGCTAACAGGTCTGGTTGAGTCATTGCTGTTTTCACACCCGCCTACTTTGGATGACTGTCAACAACTCCTAGGGACTCTCTTTATGACAGAGGAACAAAAGAGAATCCTTCTGGAACCTGGAAATAAATATCCTCAGACCAGAAGGGAGACAGGCATATCTTCCCAACATAATCAAAGCCGGCTTTCACTTGAACCAACCCAACTGGGACCCCAACACCTTTGAAGGTAGAAAGCATCTGTCCACTTATTACGGGGTTCTAATAGTGGGTATCCGAGCGGCCGCTAGGTGACCAACTAATTTGGCCAAGGTAAGAGAGATTATTCAAGGGCCTGATGAATCTTCCTCTATGATTCTAGAGAGAATTATGGAGGCATATAGGAGATATACTCCTTTCAATCCTCAGGCAGAGGATCAAAAGGCATGAGTCACAATGGCCTTTTTTGCGCGAGCTGCGGTGGATATTTAAAGAAAGTTACAATGCTTAGATGGATTACAAGATAAGACCTTGAAAGATTTAGTCAGAGAAGCCGAGAAAGTATACTATAAGAGAGAAACTGAAGAAGAGAAGGGAGCAAAGGGAGGATAAAAGAAACAAAAGACAGACTAAGGGGTTGAAAATGGTCCTGGTCACAACAACAAAAGGGCCAGAAATTAAGAAACAGGGAGACAGGAACGGATACCTGGGCCCACGCCAGAGGCCACCCCTGGCCTTAGATCAATGTGCCTACTGTAAAGAAAAAGGAAACTTGGTCAAAGCGTGCCCTAGAAAGAGACAGCCACGCCAGCCAGCCATTCTGACTCTGGAGGATGACTAAGAAAGTCGGGGCTCAGATCCCCTCCCGAGCTCAGGGTAACTTTTGAAGTGGATTGGACCCCAGTAAACTTTGAATTGGATATAGGAGCAATATACTCAGCCTTTAAGGCCACATTGGGCCCTCTATCAAATAAAAGGTCTCTGGTTCAAGGGGCTAATGGCAGTAAATATCGGGCTTGGACAACTAAGAGGTCCAATGAACTGGGGAAAGAAAAAATCCATCATTTCTTCCTAGTAATCCCAGAATGCCTGGCCCCATTTATGGGCTAAGATCTGCTCACCAAGCTCCAGGCAAAAATAAGTTTTAACTCTAATGGCCCCCATGTGGAATTTCTAAATCCTTCAGTAAAAACTCCTATAGTCACGGCTCTAACTATGTCAGTAGAAAATGCACAACTCACTCACCTTGGTTCAAAGAAACTGCAGGTACTTCTGAAGTATCAAGAACAGAGTTTTCCACTAACAGACTCATAGCAAAAGGAAATAACTGAATGGGTATAAAAAGCCTGCCGGGTCCATCAATTGGTTAATGCTTACCCTTCCAAGCTTCCTGCAGGAAAGCACCTACGAGGAACCAGACAAGGACAATTCTGGGAAGTGGACTTTACTGAAATTAAGCCAGAAAGGTGTGCACATAAATATCTCCTTGTCTTTGTAGATATATTTTCAGGATGGATTGAAGCATTCCAAACAAAAAAAGAGAAAAGATACAGTGCAAATCGTGGTCAAGAAGATCCTGGAAGATATTTTTCCAAGATACGACCCGCTAAGGTAATAGGGTCTGATAATGCACCGGCGTTCTTGGCCCAGGTAAGTCAGGGGTTAGCCAGGAACCTGGGGATTAATTGGAAGTTATATTGGGCATACAGACCCCAGAGTTCAGGACAGGTAGAAAGAATGAATAGAACCATTAAAGAGACCTTAACGAAATTAAGCTTAGAGACCAGCATAAGAGATTGGACTATGCTCCTGCCTTATGCAATGTTTCATGCAAGAAATACTCCCTCTGTTTCTTTGAGTAACCATACCCCCTGTGGAATTCTCTATGGTGCACCTCCTCCAGTAAAAGACAGAACCCCAACTCTAAGACCTAAGGATCCCTTCCACACCCCCTTCCTTAACAGACATAAAGCCCTTGAAAGAACTCAGCGATAAATATGAAAACAGCTGGCCACTGCCTACCAAACTGGTGATGTGGGGACTCCACATTGATATCAAGGAATAGACTTCATCTACGTAAGATGATATCATGTGTCATCCCTGGAACCCCGCTGGAAAGGACCATACCAGGTGCTACTTATAACCCCTACAGTGGTAAAGGTAGATGGAATCACTTCCTGAATCCATGCCTCTCATCTCATGCCTGCGCCCTGTCCAGACTCTGGCTGGAAACTGTAAAAGACTGGTATCACTTTCAAATTGTGAATTCGCTGTGTGGAGAAGGCTATAGACTCGCCCTTTGGCCACAAGTAGTCCTAACCCTCATCATCCCGTTCAGCAGCGATGGCTGATCACAAATCCTACTTGAAGAGAAGTATAATCTATCTCGCATACAGCCCCCTTAGGGACCTGGTGGCTATCTCTCCACCCAGACATTTGTCAGCTGGCTATATGTCTTTTATATTTGGATATCCCTGATGAAAAGGTTCCCACTAAAATTCCATTAAATCCCTTCCGTATCATAGATAATGGAAACAAACTTTATGGATGTAGGGACACGCAAGCCACATGCAGGTTGGCTAGCCTAGATTACTATGTTTGCCCGGCAGACTATCAAAGCCACAAACAGTCACAGCTGTGTGAAGAAAAAGCTGACTTCTTCTGTAAGTCATGAGGATGTGAGCATACAGGGGCTGCCTGAAGGAACTCAAACTCCACATCAAATTCAGTACACATCATTGGCCATATTACCAATTAGATAACCAAAACCGATGGCCCCCAGAGGGGTCTCTAGATCCTCAAATTCTGCATGACCTTTTTAACTTCTGCTAGTACTCAAAAGGGTGAAAGGAGATTCCCCTATGTGGAGGCCTTTTCCCTCCTTCGCACACATCCTGAACTATGCTTATCCAATAGATCCTCACCTTCAGCCTTCTGTTTCAGAGTCTCTGCTGTCACTCCGACTTCAGCAACCTGATTTCTTTCCTCCAATTATTAGATCAAATATCCAAAACTTCGCCGGTTCTCAGACCATTGCCCCCTTGCTTGTAGCACATACTGAGGTATCCCTCTACCCACTCACTCCTCTCTTCTCCTGTCCGTGCCCGCACTGGGTCCCACCAGGTCCTCTTACCAGCTAACCCAAAGCTCAAACCAGCTGAGAAGAGCCCTCACACCCCTATCCAAGATGTAATGAAAATGGCCTTTAAATTCGCTTTGTCATCACTGAATACAGGTGACTAAGAATTTAAAGTCCCTCATATGCGTTTTGGATACTGACTCCCATCTTCCCCTCTGCTCTACTTGTTCTACTGCTCAAGTTTTTGTTGCTAGGAAAATCCCAAAGCCCTTTCCCATTTTTCTTTTACATCTCTCCTTCCTCATTCTCAGATCCTCTTAGCTGCTCTCAGCCCCACCTTCCCCATCTTTCCCCTCTGTACCAGACCCACAGAAAAGTCTTAACTGACTTTCTACAGATGTCTTCACCATGGCTGACTTTAGGACTTTCAGCAAAAGAGTCCCTATAAAAAGTTCAATGTAGATAAACTTCCTTTTTTCGTGTTGCCTTGTTCTACTTGGCCACTGGCTGAAAAAATCAGCACTCCTAAGCTATACTCCCCCTTACTTGTTTTTCACAAAATATGTGAACAAGGCCTCTGGCTATGAGCTGGGGCTTCACAGAGTTGGTTACATTTCTAAGATAAAGAAGTTGCCAACTGGGTTCCGTGGTAACAGCTGGTGGGGGAAAAATAAGAAATGGAAGAAAAAGCTCTCCCCCTCAAAGGTGTCCTTGAAAAATTAACTTGCCCAGAACAGAGAAAAAAACAGAAACAAAAACTGCTTTTTTTAACTTCTGCAGACTGTGAACTTCTGAGCCCCTTTTCTTACATGTTGGGTACAAAATTCTGAAACTACCTAAACTTGAGTTTCAGGGGATTAATTGATTACAACAGAAGCAATGCCCTCTGAATCTGGTTGCAACCAAATAGGACGGTTTCCCAGTCTTCGGTGCTATCTTAGGTGCCTTGACTTGTCCGTCCCTACAACAGCATAATTCTATATAATTAAACATTGTTTATGTTTTAAAGAAATGGTCAACAGATATGATTAATTGTGTATTGGTGCATATGTTTTCCAGAGTGCTCTATCATGATAAAGGTTCATTTGAATATCAAACAGGGGGCATACAACACGTTTCCACTGGGAACATATATCCCTCACTTTAGACATCCTATTAGGAATAGGAGTTGCTGCAGGGGTGGGCACAGGAACCACTGCCCTGTTCCATGGGACACAACAAGTGACCCAATTAGAAGCAGCAATAGACCAAAACTAAGATTTTATAAACCTCCATCAGAGCTTTGCATGAATCTTTAACCTCTCTCTCTTAAGTTGTTTTACAGAACACTTGAGAGACACAAAACACACAAACACAGAGACAAAAAAAGTAGCAATAAACATGACAATCAAAATTCTTCATAAAATATATATCATCCACAGATCCAAAAATATTCATTTTACTAAACATGGATTTATGTGTAATGTTGTTCAAATAGGAAGCTCACCCATAGGTTGAATATTCAGTTCCAACATGGTTTAGTAGGAGTGATCTCTTCTCACAATTTGTATCTGCCATGTAAGCCACCTCACAAGAATGTACATGTGGTACGAGGTAGAATTCTATTTATGCAACTAAAAATACATGTGCTGAATAGGCTACAGAGAAGAGAAAGGAAGACAGTAATTCACATATTTGTTAACTTTAAAAACACATGGAGAACTATTTCAACAAAAAAATTGACTAGATTTATCTCCTACTCTGTATCATGCAAAAGGCAAGTCCAACTATACACCATGCCTCCTCTGAACTGCTTGTATTTCTTGTATCTGAACTGCTTGTATTTGACAATAGCAACATGATTCTGAACATTGCCCTGAAACCTCTCCATATAAAAAGATGCCTTTACATATATGGGTCTCCTGGCTGCACCATGTCAGTCCCAAGCCATTTGGAAGCCAATGGAAGATCCACATGTCCCCACCACAGATGTTTTTTCACACACTTTCATAACACTGCTCTAGGCCCACTACTCACCAGGCTCCTACTTACTGGCATCTCCGTTCTACACCATTTTCATAAAACCCAGTCAATCAAGGCACTGTATGGTATACTCATGATAAGCAACAGGACATCCAAAGGTTCTCCAGTGCCAGCTGATCATGGGAGTTTCAAAAATTTCAATGTAATTATCTAGCAATTTTTCATGGATGAAGTTGGAGGAACTGTGAGTTTCAATTCATTCAGGAACCATTAAATGGTGAGGAAAATAATTTGAAAGAAAGCTTTGGAACATTTACACAGGCAAGGTTTCCCAAAGAGTGGCCAAAATTTCACATGAAGCCAGGCCCATTGAGGTCTACAATGTGAGGTCCATGTGTGTTTTGAATCTCAATTATGGCTGACAAGTCTTAAAGAAAAATAACATGTGATATCCTGGCTGAGATACCCAGTGCTCAATGCAAAGCCACCCTGGGCCTAGATCTCAGGTTCCAAGGGCAACACTCATGCCTGGCCACCTAAAATCTGAACACAATTCAAGGCAATACTTCTCTGAGGACAGTTCCAGAACTCAGTCTCAAAGGGGAATCACACCAGAGTTCAAGCCCAGGTGGACCAAGTCAACTCTTCCAACCGCAACTTAAATGAAAACAATTAAAACCAAAACATTCCCACATGACACTCATCTTCTTCCATATAGACACTCATTATAAACTCTGGCTGGAGTATTCCATGAGGGGCACAGCCCAAGACAGTGTCCAAAATGAGCTCTCTTGCACCTCAATTGCCTAACTTCAGGGTGGCCTGGACACACATCGTGTGAACCAAGAGTGATCAAATAGGCCTGCCATTAATAGTGTTCTGCTCCTCCAATTTGAGGCCTTCTGACTATGGGGTTTAGATTCTTTATGTGAATTGGAGTCATAAGAAAACCAACCACCTCTGCAGAGATTTGAATAACTCATTTGACCCAAAGGATCCCTATTCTCACTTGATGGATTTCAGGAACCTAACAGAGGAAGGCAATAGAATTCATTCACAATGACTTAACTTTTTGCCATTTTGGTTATGGATGCAAACATGGGATCTTTCTTTAGATTCATCAGGTTCTGAGTTTCTAAGCCACAGTCTCACACACGTCCAAGAGGCTCATTCAGACACATCCCTTTCCAAAGCAATTAAGCAAAGAGCCACAGGTGATGCCCATTTATTTGCATTTGAGAACTGTTTTCTTCAGGCTTCACAAAGGGGTGGCCTGAGGCAAAGATCATCCTGACATTCAGGGCAACAGAACAATAGGTAAGCAAAAGGCCCAAAGCAGTGTATAGTTTTTTGAGATGCTGGCCATTCCCTTCAGCTATCCTGTACATGGCCATGTCACAGACCTTGGAGTTGGAATATATATTGGACAAAAAACCATGAGCCTATTCTGGAGAGTGGCCAGAATTCAGGAAGAAAACATGGACTTAGGAAGGTAGTAGGTATTGCCCATCCATAAAGCAAGCCGCACTCCATTCATAAATTTGGCAGGATGAATGCTGGAAAGCTTTCTACTAGACAGGACACATCCATTGTTGTGTCCTCATGTCTACAACCACGGAAACAGTGGGATACACAGACATAGAAACACTCACATTGTCAAACGACTTACTAGAAACAGTTCACTCCAAACCAAACAAACTGCCTTTCCTACCTATTCTCAGAACATGAGACAAAACCACAAACCCACACTCACAAAGGCACCTCCTTCCCCCAAGTAGGTTTGTGACTCTCCAGAGTGTCCTCTGAATGCTGGGCTGTACTATGTTCTCCCAAAATAGCTTGTCTTATCTCTGATCTGGTTTCCTTGGCCAACTCTGTGAAGTTGTCAGGAAAAAGTGGTGAGCCACTACCTGCTTTCACAGGATAAGTCACTCTTTAGAGCTCTCCTGGCATTTGGCCATCCTCACATCAGTAGGCACCGAAAAAGACTGACTCTGTCATTGGTAAATCCTAACAAGTGAGCCCACTGGGACTGGGATTGGGACTGCCTCTCAGTGCCTGGCTTCTTGTATACCATGTTCAGAGAGTTCCATCACCAAGGAAATGAGGTATGTCACTTTCTTTGGAAGTGAATGAGGCCACTGCCTTGGCAACCACTTTTTCCTAACAGTTGCTTCCAAAGGTCCCATGAGATGGAGGCTGCCCCTACTTCCTGTGAAACTTTCAAAAGTTAGAATGGTATATCATCCATAGGCACTCGGGAACAGCTCTCCACATAGGCCGGGTTTGGTCCATCTTCTCTACAATAAGAAGAGAGAGGCTGATTCAGACATATCCCTTCATCCTGACCAGGTTGTTTGCAATGAAAGATGACTTTTGCTCTCTCAGGTCCTTCATACCTGCCTACAACTTCTCCGGGTATCATTTCTGTATGGACCTTTGAGGTTCTCAGCAGGTAGAAGGTCCACTACTTTCCTGTATTGTAAGAACAACTCTGTCCCTGCTCTTGTGTAAAATGAGATTGAGGGAACATTGTATGATTAGGGTTAATAATAGGTTCGATTTGGGTTAGGAATCATTCTGTGTGATGAATAATGGTATTGGGAACCTGCGATATTTACAAGAATATAGAGGTGAAATGTAAGTTTGAAAACAGAAATCTAGGTAAGATTTGAAGCCCAGAACGGCATTGGGCCCTTGATTTGGATACTTAGCTTTGAATTATGTTCTCTGAAGATGTCTCAGATAATTCAATATACAATGGCATAGGACCTTGTACCTGGGATGATTGAATGTAGAAAAGAACATCCATTCAAAACCATCTAGTCGGTACGATTAGGAAGATTGTCGGTAAGTTTAGGAAGAAGAGTGAGTATAGGATTTGGACCAAAAGTTCTTTAGCAATAGGGTTTTGCTTAGACAGTCAATGTAAATGTCAACAGATATGAAGAGTCAGTCACTATGATGAACTGGGGAAATTATGTAGAAAAGCAGATATCAATAAAGACATTACGAAATCAGGAAATGTATATAGTGAGTGATAGGATTAGACATTTTCAACAGGGTTGAGTTTGAATATTTAATCTTAGGAAGAAACAAATATGTTGCCCCCAATAGGATTGACATTTGAGAGCATTAGGCAATCTGGACATGGTTGTTTTTAGTAATCCATGTTCACTTTCCACTTAGGCTTTGGTACAATCATAAGAGTGACCTTTACATTTTTTGTCCAGAATATTACTGTGATAAAATTTATATGTAGATCAGGTGACATGAGTATTTCTACCACCATTTCTGTGAGCAATATTTTGAAGACGTAAAATTAGTATTGGGGGTACAAAGAGGTGTACCCTGTGTCTATGAATATAGAGATAATTCATGAATAGACCCTACTGTGAATAAATAATATAACTTGTTACAACTTTAAATAATGGATTGAACTGATATCTGAAAAATTACAGGAAAACTGATATTGATATACAATCATTCATTCCAACCAGTTTTACTTATAATTGTAATATTAGTGTTTTGGTTTATCATGAAGAGTGTGTGAGATTTGCTTCATCAGAGATTATGGAAATCGAAAATAATGTGTTTGGAAAGAAGCCTCATGAAAAGACCAGTCAAGAAACCTGACAATACACTTTTTCTGAAGCAGGAAGTGAGTAAAGTTGAAACAAATGCCTATAAATTTGTGAACTTGTGGATGAAATATATACACTATTATGTGCATAATATAAAGAAATAGTAATGTACCAGTGTTGAAAAAATGAATGTCAAAATACACATCATGTCCTATAGGAATCTACTTGCATTGGTGTTAAACTGGGTCAGTTACTGTAGAAATATTAGGATTTGTAAGCACCATTAACTGAAGTTAGTTTTCAGTACTAGGAAACTAATTTGTATTTCAGGTGGATGAATATTTTTGAAAATAACCTTCTGAAAAGTTGATTATAAATCCACATACATGAACATGAATGAATTTAGGTGCTGGGAGCCATCAGCCAAGTAGGTATGACAAATTTCTTGCCAGCTTACTTCCATGCTGTCTAGTGGAAGGACTTCTGAAAGGTGACCTTGCTCAAGGACCAGGGCAGGATCCGTGTTTAGGGTGTTCCCCCTTTAGAATAGGGCGGTTTAGCATAATAGGAGATTAGGGTGTTCCCCCTTTAGAATAGGGCAGTTTAGCATAATAGGAGATTAGGGTGTTCCCCCTTTAGAATAGGGCATATCCTGCTGAGTTCCTCTTGAGTGCTTAGGGTCAGACAGTATATTTTGGGAGACAGAAGCCCATGCGGAGTAGATTTGGGCAGAGTAGTGGATTTGGGAGTGGATTTGGGCAGAGAACGTGGATTCCCCCAGAGCGTGTTTGTAGACAGCCGGTGTGAGTTCGGGAATAAAGAATTGCTGTTTGAATCTACAAGCTGTGTGGTGGCTCGTGATTTGTGCCCAGCCAGAGACTGTGGCATTTGGTGGCCGGTACGGGGAACATCTGAAGACAAAGTAAGTAAAATCGTTCACCCCTGAGGAAGAGCGAAAGAATGGGTGACCATTTCAAAAAACAATTCGTTCTTGTTTTGATTTATTTTGTTTTTATTTCAAGTTGCCTGTTCCTAGAACTTTCTCAGGCAAACTGGGGAAAATGGTTGACTCAAAGTTTAAAGTTGTTCACCTCCGAGGAAGAGAAATTGTTAGAGAAAGGAGGCACCCTAGTAAGACCAAGAACAGTTAGGGCGTATGTTGATACAATACAAAAATGCAGCCCATGGCTTTTAAACGAGAATTTGTTAAATATATCAATGGGACCATCATGGTATCCTGTAGAAGGATTTTTCTTCAACAAGAAAGAGATGGCTAATTCTGTTCACCACGCTTGTTTAAGATCTTGTTTTTTACAGACATCTGACTAAGTTACAAAGCTAAAGTGTTAAAATATCAACCACTAAATATGAAATCAAGTACTCTTTACTTATTAAGTTCCATAAGGTAATATATTAATCATTATGTGTGTTTTCATAAATTGGTGAATGGAAAAATGTTTAATATTGCTTTGGTCTATGTCTTTGCTGAAACAAGGTTACTAAGTGTTAAGATTCTATCAGGTGTAATTTACATACAAAGAGTATAAGAAGTTTCAGTTGGGTTTCAATTACAGTATTATAGTACCATAAAAAACATGAAAGTATTTCATCTTATTAAAGTGGAGTAATTTGTCTAAATCAGAAGTTTTATAAGGGTTATTTCAGAATGTGAATTCATAAAAAGGGTTAACGGTTAAAAAAGAGATATAAAAAGATTCAAGATGTGAAAATATATTTTAATATAAAGGTTAAAAAAAAGAGAAATGTTTCTAGATGAGATATCTCTGTGTGGCAAAGGAAAAAGTTGTAAAATGCCATTTTAAAAGATTTTGAAGAAACTAAACTTACTTTTAAAGCTTAAGAAAGGAAAAAGAAAAAGAAAAAAGGTATTTGTACATGGCAGATTGAGACAAAGCTTCTTAATGGAGTAAAAAAGGCCTTTGGTTGAAGGGCAGCCATGTAAACTAACATCAAAGCGATTTAAACAGAATCTAAGCCTCGTTTAAAAGAGTGAAGCTGTAGGTGGTGAAAAAGTACATTTAAAAGTACAGTATAGATGATAATTGGAAGGCTTTAAAAGGTTAATTTGAAGGTGGTTAAGATGCCTTCATGACGGAGGAAAGATTGCGTCATTCAAATCCTAGTTAATCTTAAAAATTGGAAAGGGGTATATATCCCCCAAAGATAAACTTAAAATAACCCTTTTTACTCTAAACTTTTTAAATTTGGATTCATCAGGACTTAGTGCTGCAAAAAGACATATGTATCCAAAAAATGTACATAAGCCTAAAGTACTTTGGAAAGATATTCTAACAGGACAATGGAAGGATCCTGATCCAGTGATTTTCTGGAGTCGGGGTTCTATTTGTTTTTCCACAGGAGAACAAGAACCGATTTGGATTCCAGAAAGACTAACTAAAGCAATTTCTACAGGTCAAAAAGAAGATTATTTGACTCAAATCCATAACAGCTGATATCCAGAACTCCAGCTTGGCCATTCTTACATCTGTGACTGTGATTAACCAGGATGCTTTTTTCAATATCTATTTTATTATTGCATTTTTCCACATCATAAGGTTCTATTTTTATTTTTTGAGCTCATACAAACCTAGGTTAATGTTTTTCTGATCAGTTTTATTTTTTGACTGTGGAGTTTCTAAACATTGCAATGGAGATTTCACCTAGGTAAAGCTACAAGGCCTTTATTATTATCTTATGTGGTGTACGTTTGTTTGCACATTTGTGTTTTGTGTTGTATGTCTGTGTGTGCGTATTTCATATATGAGGAGCGCTCATGAGAATATGGATCCAAATTATCATTTTTTTTATTCACGTGATTTAAATGGCCTAATTTAAATTAGGTAAACAGCTGTTAAGAATTCTTTTTAAAGATGGTTAACAGATCTGCTTGTTTACTAATTTAAATCAGGTAAACAGCTGTTAAGGATTGTTTTTTAAGGAGGTTAACAGATCTGTTTGTTTACTTTCACCTTTCCTTTTCATTATATTTAATAATTCTTTTCAGGTTAATGTCTTTTTAGCATCATTGCCAGAATTCCTATCTTCATCCCAATGAATATAACTCAACAAGTATGCTCAATCAAGGAGTCAACTTACTTTGGGAGGAAACGGACTTTGGGAAGAGAAGGACAGATTGATAGATTCCTCCCCTTTGAACTGCTTACAGAACTTGCCTGGACTATGTGACTACGTTTAGTGCAACAAATTGTGGTAATGCTGGCATATCTTTGCTGATGGTGTCACCAATGATGCAATTTTTCCAAAGGAACTGTCAATTGGCTTGGTGTTGTGGCATTTCTGTATCCTCCTCCCTTCTGCTAGTGATGGTCTAAAATTTGGGGGCCAATGGCTATATGCTGGACCGGTAGTCAGTGACGGGTATGATCCAATTGCAGTGGTATCAACCTAAGACAGGAGGCTGACGCCTAAAGGTCAGTTGCCTAAAGGTCAGTTTTCCGATGACGGGTAAGAACCATATGTTAAATTGGACAACCTACCAGGCACGGTCCTTAAGCCACATTAACCTCACTCCCCCACTGGCACCAAGGCTAAATTTGGGGGCCAACAGAGGTGAGGCAAAGAACCTCACCCCCCACTGGTGCATAGACCTATCCACAAGTATGGCTGTATGCTGGACCGGTAGTCAGTGACGGGTATGATCCAGTTGCAGTGGTATCAACCTAAGACAGAAGGCTGACGCCTAAAGGTCAGTTTTCCAATGACGGGTAAGAGCCATATGTTGAACTGGACAACCTACCAGACACAGTCCTTAAGCCACATTACTTGTTGTTTAATTAATCAGAAGGGGGGAGATGCTGGGAGCCATCAGCCAAGTAGGTATGACAAATTCCTTGCCAGCTTACTCCCATGCTGTCTAGTGGAAGGACTTCTGAAAGGTGACCTTGCTCAAGGACCAGGGCAGGATCCGTGTTTAGGGTGTTCCCCCTTTAGAATAGGGCGGTTTAGCATAATAGGAGATTAGGGTGTTCCCCCTTTAGAATAGGGCATATCCTGCTGAGTTCCTCTTGAGTGCTTAGGGTCAGACAGTATATTTTGGGAGACAGAAGCCCATGCGGAGTAGATTTGGGCAGAGTAGTGGATTTGGGAGTGGATTTGGGCAGAGAACGTGGATTCCCCCAGAGCGTGTTTGTAGACAGCCGGTGTGAGCTCAGGAATAAAGAATTGCTATTTGAATCTACAAGCTGTGTGGTGGCTTGTGATTTGTGCCCAGCCAGAGACTGCGGCATTTAGTCAGTGAATCTAAAAATCTAAAACATATATATTTCATATTTTGAAAAATCAGGAGGATATATATATATATATATATATATATATATATATATATATATATATATATATACAAAAAAACCACACACACAGACATTAAATAGTAGCAATATATATACCAATAAAAATTCATCATGAAAAATATATGATCTACTGATGCAAAAATATTTATTTTAATGAACATGAGTTTATGTATAATGTTGTTCTACTAGGAAGCTCCCCTATAGGTTGAATTTTCATTTCCAACAGTGTTTAGGAGGTGTGATCTCTTCTCACCATTTGTATCTGCCAAGTCAGCCACCTCACAAAAATGTACATGTGATACCTGGTAGGATTCTATATGTGCATATGAATATACATGTGTGAATAGGCTACAGAGAAAGGAAAACAAGAATTCACATATTTATTAACTTTAAAAACACATGGAGAACTATTTTAATTAAAAATTGAATAGATTTATAACTCCTACCTTATATATTCCAAAAGGAAAGTCCTACTATACAACATGCCTCTTCTGAACTGCTTGTATTTCTATTCTGTTTGAGTTATATTTCTCCATTATATTAGGATTAGTAGTCTGAGTCTAGTTGGTATGGGTTAGTGTCAGGGACTAAGTATTTCAAAATGAAAATTGGAAAATGAATCCAATGTGTATGCAAGTGTGTGCTGCACAAATATCCTCCCACTCTTATCCAGAACAATGCCTTGACATTACCTTTGCCCCGAGTAAGACACAATTAGAGGAGAAGAGTTAGAAAATCAGTAAATACATATCTGGAATGGAAAATCCTCAGGAGTTCATAACCTTGGAGGTGGTAGAGGAGTTTCCAAAAGTAAGGGACAGGGTAAACACTCCACAAACATGGAGCTCTGAGAGCTTAAAAACTTTTTGAGAAACTGCCTGTGATGTTGGGCACTTGAAATATATGTTGTTGTCAGGAGATTTGGCTTCCTTTGTAGTGAGACCATCAAAGCTGGGTCTGCATCTATGTGACCTGAAGGACATGGTTTTTTATTTTCCAATGAACATGAGGCAGCAGGGCCTAATCCTCTCTTTGTAGGTAAATTGTGACCACTAGTGACTAAGTGTCTCCCCGTGTGGACTGTGAAGCCATTTGGTCTTCCTCCACTTTTTGTGGTGTTTTTGCTGCTGCACTGGGAGTTTGGTATTTGCTTCAATAAATACAAGGAGCTCAACTGAGACACAGTGCTGGAGGGAGTTCTGTCATGTATGGTGGGTCAAGGTCTGCAGGAGTATGCACCAACCAGGCTTCTATCACTCATAGCTTGCCTCATTGCCCCCTTGTCCATATCAACCTGATTCTGAACATTGCCCTTAAACGTCTCCAGATGACAAGATGCCTTTACATATAAGGGTCTGCTGGCTGCACCATGTCAGTCACAAGCCATTTGGAATCCAATAGTAGATACTCAAGGCCCTACCACTGATGTTTTATCACACACTTGCACACCACTGCTCTAGGCCCACTACTCAGCAGGCGCCAACGTACTGGCATCACTGTTCTACATAATTTTCATGAAACCCAGTCAATCAAGGCACTGTCTGGTATAATCATGATCAGCAATAGGACAACCAAAGGTTCTCCAGTGCCACCTGGTCATAGAAATTTCAATAGTTTCATGGTATTCATCTAGCCATTTTCAAGGATGAATTTGAAGGCACTGTGTGTTTCAATTCATTCAGGAGCCATTAAATGTTGAGGAAGCTCATTTCAATGAAAGCTATGGAGAACTCTCACAGGCAAGGCTTCCCAAAGAGTGGCCAAAAGGTCACATAAAGCCAGGCCCATTGAGGTCTACAATGTGAGTTCCATGTGTGTTTTGACTCTCAACTATGGCTGCCAAGTCTTTCTGAATAAAATCATGTGATATCCTGACTGAGATTCCCAGCGCTCTGTGGAAAGCCAACCTGCGCCTAGATCTAAGTTTCCAAGGGCGAATCTCATGCGTGGCCTCCTAAAATCCCAACACAGTTCATGGCAATACTTCTCTGAGGTGAATTCCGCCACTCAGTCTCTAAGGGAAATCACACCAGAGTTCAAACCCAGGTGGACCCAGACATTTCTTCCAACCACCACACAAATGACCAAAATTAAAACCAAAACACTCCCACATGCCCCTCATCTTCTTCCATACAGTCACTCATCGAAACCTCTGGCTGGAGGTTTCCATGAGGGGTGCAGTAAAAGACATTGTCCAAAATAAGCTCCCTTGCCCCTCATTTGCCTAAAGTCATGGTGACCTGGACACCCTTCCTGTGAACCAGGAGTGATCAAAAAAGAATGCCTTAATACTGCTCTGTTTCTCCATTTGAGGCCTACTGACTTTCAGGTATAGATTCTTTAAGTGATTTGGAGTCATGCAAAAACCCAAGCACCTCTGCAGAGATTTGAAGAACTCATTTGACTCAAAGAATCCCTATTCTCACTTGATGGACGTCAGAAACCTAACAGAGGAAGGCAAGAGACTTCATCCACAATGAGTGATCTTTTGGCCATTGTGATTTTGGATGCACACATGGGGTCATTCTTTAGATCCATCAGGTGCTGAGAATCAAAGTCACAGCCACTTACAAAGCCAAGAGGCCAATTCAGACACATCCCTTTCCAAAGCAATTAAGCAAAGAGCCACAGGTGATGCCCATTCATTTCCATTTGAAAACTGTTTTCTTCAGGCTTCACAAAGGGGTGGCCTGAGGCAAAGACCTTCCTGACATTCAGGGCAACAGAACAATAGGTAAGCAAAAGGCCAAAAGTAGGGAATATACACTGAGACTTTCCTGGTCACACTGATATCTGAGTTTTCTGAGATGCTGGCCATTCCATTCAGCTATCTAGTACATGGCCATGTCACAGACCTTGGAGTTGGAACATATATTGGACACAAAACTATGAGCCTATTCTGGAGAGTGGCCAGAATTCAGGAAGAAAACAGGGAATTCGGAAGTTCGTACGTCTTGCCCATCCATAAGGCAAGATGCACTTCATTCATAGATTCAGCAGGATGAATGCTGGGAAGGTTTCCACTAGACAGGACACATCCAGTGTTGCATTCTCTTTTCTCACGTCTACAACCACGGAAACAGTGGGATACACAGATATATAAACACTCACCTTGTCAAACGACATACTAGAAACAGTTCACTCCAAACCAAAGAAACTACCTTTCCTACCTATTCTCAGAACATGAGACAAAATCACCAACCCACACTCACAAAGGTACCTCCTTTCCCCAAGTAGGTCGGTGACTCTCCGGAGTGTCCTCTGACTGGTGGGCCATACTATGTTCCCCCAAAATGGCCTGTCCTCTCTCCGATCTGGTTTCCTCAGCCAACTCTGAAGTTATCAGGAAAAAGTGGTGAGCCACTACCTGCTTTCTCAGGATAAGTCCCTCTTAAGAGCTCTCCTGGCCCTTGCCCATCCTCACATCAATAGGTACCAAGAAAGACTGAATCTGTCCTTGGTAAATCCAAACAAGTGAGCCCACTGGGACTGGGATTGGGACTGCCTCTCGGTGCCTGGCTTCTTGGATACCAGGTTCAGAGAGTTCCTTCACCATGGAAATTAGGTATGTCACTTTCTTTGGAAGTGAATGAGGTCACTGCCTTGGCAACCCCTTTATACTAACAGTTGCTTCCAAGGGTCCAATGAGATGGAGGCTGCCCCAATTCCTGTGACACTTTCACAAGTTACAATGGTATATCCTCCATAGGCACCCGGGAACAGCTCTCCACACAGGCCTAGTTTGGTCCATCTTCTCTACAATAAGAAGAGAGAGGCTGATTCAGACACATCCCTTCATCCCGACCAGGTTGTTTGCCATGGAAGATGACTTTTGCTCTCTCAGGTTTTTCATACCTGCCTACAACTTCTCCAGGTATCATTTCTGTATGGACCTTTGAAGTTCTCATCAGGTGAAAGGTCCCCTACTTTCCTGTATTGTAAGAACATCTCTGTCTCTGCTCTTCTGTAAAATGGGATTGAGGGAACAGTGTATGTTTAGGTTTAATAACAGGGTCAATTTGGGTTAGGAATCATTCTGTGTGATGAATAATGGTAATGGAAACCTGCGATATTTACAAGAATATAGAGGTGAAATATAAGTTTTAAAACAGAAATCTAGGTAAGATTTGAAGCCCAGAAGGGCATTGGGCCCTTGATTGGGATACTTAGCTTTGAATTATGTTCTCTAAATGTGTCTCGAAAATTCAGTATACAATGGCATAGGACCTTGTACCTTGGATGATTGAATGTTGAATGTAGAAAAGAACATCCAGTCAAAAAGGAATAGTCGGTAGGATTAGGAAGATAGTCAGTAGGTTTAGGAAAAAGAGTGAGTGTAGAATTTGGACCAAAAGTTCTTTAGAAATAGGGTTTCGGTTAGAGAGTGAATGTAAATGTCAGCACATATGAAGAGTCAGTCACTATGATGAACTGGGGAAAATATGTAGAAAAGCAAAAATCAATAGAGACATTAGGAAATCAGGTAAAGTATAAAGTGAGGGATAGGATTTGATATTTTCAACCGGGTTGAGGTTGAATATATAATCTTAGGAATAAACAAATATGGAGGATTCTATATGTGCATAAAAAATACATGTGCGCATAGGCTACAAAGAAAGGGAGACAGGAAATTACATATTTGTTAACTTTAAAAACGCGTGGAGAACTATTTCAATTAAAAATTGACTAGATTTTTAAAACCTACCTTTTATAATGCAAAAGGCAAGTCCAACTATACACCATGTCTCCTCTTAACTGCTTGTATTTCTATTCTGATTGGGTTATTTTTCTCCATCATATTAGGATTAGTAGTCAGAGAACAGTATGGTATGTGGTAGTGTCAGGTGTACTGGCCGGCAGGACACATTAACGTTGGCGGCGAATCTATTTGGGGAGGAATGAAGGGACAAGAGACATTAGAGATGACAGCAAGACAGGAGTTCTGATTAAGCTAAAAACTTTTATTGTTCACACAGTGGTATTTATATGATTGGGTTGGGAAAGCTCTCTTCCTGGCAGTCTTCACAAGGTGAGATAACCTTAGGATATTTCAGAAAGACAGATGACTACAGGATGCCTCAGGGAGATAGATGGCTGCAAGATGTCTCCCAGGCTGGATATTTCCCAGGGGGCTGTTTCATTTTAGTGTCAGGCTATTCTTCGAAGGAGAACTTCCTTCTAGCCCCTGACATCTCCCCCTCTCTTATATAAAATATTTGACCATACCTTACTGGACATGTTTTTAGGGGGTGATGGAGGCTCTTTTTATCTAGGAGGCCATAGAATATCTCCTGATCCAAGGGAGAATCTTAACTAGGAGATTTCGTGGTGGCTTTGGCACGTTTTTGGAGGAGACGGCTTTGAGGCAAAGCATGCCCTCCGCCATGCACCAGAGCATGTCACGCAGAGGTCTTGGGTTTTGTAATCCGTGGATCCATGCTCCTGCAGTTCTTCCTGCACCCTCCGTCATTATGGCCTAACGTCCTCACTCCATGGGTGCGTCCTCCCCCAAGCAGAGGGGCCCATGGAGGAGCGAACCCTTATGGCAAGGGCATAACATGGTTGGTCAGATCTGTTACTCATACTTTTATATAAGAAAGAGAGATCTGTGGGGATGTAAACTTAAGAAATAAGCCTATGAGAAGGGTAGAACATCTTTTAAATGTTGGCAGCGCGGTCTTCCATCTCCAGATGATGATAGTAGACCTGTATTGGCTTAGAGGCCAAAATATTAATCTGTTGTTTAATAAATTGTACCAGCCTGTTTACAATGCAAGGTCCTATGGACACCATTAAAAGTAAACCCAACATAGCATCTAATAGGGGAAGAAGGTAGGGTAGAAATCCATTAAGCCCAGTCCAGAGGGGATTTTCAAATAGTTCCCTTCGTCACTTTTCTAGATTTTCTTGAATCTGCTTAATTTTACTGCTTACTATGCCTGATTTATTGTCATAAAAGCGCAGTGTTGCCCTAAGGACAAGCAAATACCTCCCTGGTTAGCTGTCAGCAAATCTAAGCCTCGTCTGTTTTGAAGGAACACTTCTGCCATGGAGTGTATTAGGTCCTGCAAATCTTTAATGGTTCCTGATAGAGTTTGTACATCATTCATAAGTTGTTGAGACAGGCAATGGTAAGAGTGTATAGCTGTGCTAAGCCAGCTGTACCTGTGCCCACAGCAGCTGTTATTCCAAGGCTGGTAAGGAGTGGTAAGGCCTGTATTGCCCTCCTGTTTCTTTTGACTAAGGTGTCTGGGCTAGGAATGCGTAGAGGTTCGTCTCCTTGGACAATAGTTATATCAGGGAGTAATAAGGCAAGAACACAGCCAACGGTCCAATTCGCTGGAAGCCTGGGGAAGGCCGAGTTTTCTCCACACATAAAAACTGTGCCATTGTGGTTACAAGGAGATGGGTTGGGTGAGGAATAATTTTGTACTGTTGAGCAATTTCCAAAGGAAGTAACTCCAACATCAATATCATAGGTATTATTCTGCATCATGCCTAAAAGTCATAATATAAAAGTGCCTATAGCCTGAACTTTAAAAGGAAATCCGGGTTGGCATGTATTATCATTGTCTATGGTAGAATTAATAGGAACTGCCATATGCATGAGTGCCCCTGTTTTCATGCAGAGCCAGCAATCACCAGCAAGGGTGGGGTTGGTATTATTAAGCAAGGAGAAGGTAGTTTCCAAATTATCTAATGTATTGGTATCTAAATCTGGGAGCTGGGATTTAGGCAGTATTAAGGTATGATATGTGAGATCAGGGATTTTGGGTTTTAAAAGTTTGATTATCTGAGGATGCTTGACAGCATCAGTGGGTCGTCCACCATCAGAGACCCCTGTAGGGGCCTTAATGGGCCAGCAGGAGGGTTTACCGACAGTGCCTTGGCACCCAGCTGACTGTAGCTTGGTGTATTTGCCTTCTCCTACCCGGTCAAAGAGAACAGGGGTATAATGAATAGTCCCCCTGCTGCATGAGTTTTAGTTAGAGTAGCTTCAAAAAAATTGTTCTCCCTGCTTGTTAACACAAATTGAGGCCAACACATAACAAGAAGCATGCATCGCCTGGGTATGTATGCGTATAAGTTGCAGAACAATGTTTGAGAGCTTTACTTTTACTAGTGGGAAAATCTTTTGCTTGTTAACAAATACCCATTTAGGCTGATGAACTCCGAGTTTATGGACAACCTCGGCACGGAGGTAAGCTACCTTAGTCACACAGTCAGCAATCTGGGTCCAACTAGTGGGATCCTGTGTCAAAGATCTCCCCTTGCATGCGCAGGGGTGCTCCAAAAAGATACTCCATGATGTTGGAAGGTGGAGGATCAAGGCCTCCGTGTATAAACCTGTTCAGCAGAAGTGCCTTAAGCACGATCCTCACACAGATTGTTGGCTGCATCTGAAAAAGAGGAAATTTTGTCCTCAGGGGGAGGGCCTCCTTCCCTGGGTTGAGGTAAGTCATTAACCTGTTTAACCAGGCGTTCTGGTAACCACTTGGGGCTGCTTGCTCTCCGTCCAAAACACAAGCTGAGCCCCATCCCCAGATGAGGACAGGATCTGGGCATTTCCATTTATTTGTAAGGGGATCGTGCCACAAAACAGGTGGGCGAACAGAATTGGACGAGGGATGCCAGTGTCTGTCTGCGGCCGAATGGCCTTCACTGTCTAGGGTAAGAATATTAAGGGCAAATAATGCATGGTTAAGGCGATCCCTGGGAGTGGTAAATACAAGGACGGAAGCCTTAAGGCAGGTTAGCCAAGTCTTTAAGGTAAGGCACACCTTCCACAATGCCTTGGCCCTGAGGGTTGTATGCAATTCCAGTAGTATGACAAATTTGCAAGGTAGCATAAAACTGTTTAAACTTGGCACTTGTATATGCAGGACCATTATCTGTATTAATATGTATTGGTTTACCCATTACGGAAAAGGCTGAAACAAGATGAGAAAGAACATCTTTGGTAGTCTCTCCAGAATGTGGTGATGCAAAATAAAGCCACTGAAGTTATCTATAGAAACGTGTATATATTTGGTTTTTCCAAATTCAGGAAAATGAGTAATATCCATTTGCCAAATCTGATTGGGCAGTATTTTTGGGGGGTTAACTCCCAAGTGTGGAATAGGGAGGGAGACAGCGCAACCATGGCATGCTTTTACTATTTCTCGTGCCTGTTGCCTGGTAATTTTACAAAGTAATTGAAAGCTCTGGGATTTTAGATGGTTAAGATTGTGTTACTCCGTGGCCTTTTGAATGGAGCCAACAAAAATTGGAAAGATGGAACGAGTTGCTGCATCAGCTTGGGCATTACCTTGTGTTAGAGGGCTGGGAAGATCAGAGTGTGCCCTCATGTGTCCTAAGAAAAATGGGTGTTGTCTGGCCTGAATTAGCTGCTAAAGCTGGTGAAACAGAAAGGCCGCATTGGAAGAAGCCTTAATGGCGGGTGAAATCTCCAGCAGGGGGACAGAATGAGCAATGTAGGCACTGTCTGTATAAATATTAACAGGCTTATCAAAAAAATGTTATAAAAACTTGTGTTATGGCAAACAATTCCACAAGCTGTGCTTACTGATAGACAGTATCAAAGTGGTAGGCTGGTTATTGACAACAAAGACTGCATGGCCAGTAGTGGAAATGTCTGTAAAGACTGTAAGGGCTTGAGGAATGGGAGCCTTTTGAGTAATTTTGGGAAAAATAAATGGATGTAATTGGGCAAAATGTAAAAGGGGGTCATTGCGTAGGTGGTTATGAATTGTTCCCAAAAAGCCAGATAGGGCAATACCACATTCATCCCCTGTCTGTAGTAAAAATTGGGTTTAGTTCTTAGTATATGGAATTAAAATATTATCAAAGTCTTTGCCAAGTGTTGTTGAGAAAGCAAGTGACGTTTAATAATGATAGAAGCTACCTAAGAAGGATAAACAGTAATAACCTTGGAGGATGTGGTGGGTAAATGGACCAAAAGCAAGGGGCAGCCTTTATTTTCAAACAGTGGATCTCACTGCCAAAATATTTCTGTGGGTGTATGAGGAGTGTGTAAAATAACCAGAACCAGAGGAAGGTTATAAGAAATCTGTGTAACAAACTGTTGGGCAATGGCTTCTGTGACTTGGTTTAATGCCTGTCATGTCTCAGGAGTAAGCTTTCGAGGGGAGGAAGTGTGAGAAACACCTCTCAAAATATCTTTAAAGGTAAAAGTACATAAGTGGGTAATTTTAAATACGGTCTTAGCCATTGAATATCCCCCAGTAATTTTTGAAAATCATTAAGGGTGTGAAGATGGTCCTCACGTAGTTGTATTTTAAAGAATTTGGATCTGATTATCTTGATGTTTAAGGCCCAAATAGGTATAAGAGTCCTGTGCTTGAAACTTATCAGGAGCTATCTGTAGTCCCAAGGTAGTTAGGGTTTTGTAAAGGTCCAAGTAACAATTATTAAGGTCATGGGTATTAGGTGCAGCAATTAACAAATCATCCATATAATGTAAAATATAAATTTGTGGCCATCGCTCTCTCACAGGGTCTACTGCTTGAGCAACGTTTTTTTGGCAAAGACTAGGGCTGTTGGCCATACCTTGTGGAAGAAACTTCCATTGAAATCTCTGCATAAGGCCCTGAAAATTAATGTGAGGGAGACTAAAGGCAAAATAGGGTCTATCCTCATGATGTAAAGGAATGGTAAAAAAGCAATCTTTTAAGTCAACAACCATTTTACAGTAGTTTTGGGGAATAGCCACTGGTGTGGAAATGCCTGGCTGTAGTGCTCCCATTGGGTACATCACTGTATTAATGGCGCACAAATCTTGTAAAAAGGGCCACTTGCCTGATTTTTTCTTGATAACAAAAATAGGAGTATTCCATGGTGAGGTTGAGGCCTCTACATGGCTGGCTGCCAGCTCTTCCTGCAGTAACATAGAGGCAGCCTCCAAATTTTCTTAGGTAAGGGGCCACCCACACAGGAGTCTGAGACTCCCAAATAATTTTATCTGCATGTGGTACAGGAGGGTCAGGGACCGACACTAAAAATCTGAATACCCAAGTCCATATGTATATGTTTTTTTTATGGGTTGTATAGGCTCAACCAGTCCTTGTCTCAGTCTCCCAAGGCCTGTACCAGGGACAAAATTCATAGGAAGCATTTGATGAGTCACCATGGAATGGGGACTGGCAAGAATAACTTCCATTTGACTCAAAATATCTCGGCCCCATAGGTTAACAGGGTGGTGGCTGGGGGCGGTTTAGCCCAAGTTTGAGGAGACGCTACCACTAGGCTTTGTTTGCTTCTCGGACACTCGCGTTAAACATGGCCAAGTTGTTTACAAGTAAAGCAAGTTCGTGAGCCAGGATTGTGAAAGGCCTTGGTAAAGGCAGCACCTATGGCGAGACCAATGGCATGGGCTGCACCCACCCTGGCACAGAGTCTAATAAATCAGAAAGTTCCCCTTTATCCTTATGTGGTCAAAAAACATCCTGACATGCCGCGTTGGTGTCTTCAAACGCAAGATGTTTTACAAAGGTGCTTTCGCTTTCGCTTGGTCCAAGCAAGCATTCCCTGGCTAGGTGAAGCCGGGCAAAAAAGTCGCTATAAGGCTCGTCGGGCCCTTGTCAAATTTTTGCCAGGGAAGCGGTAGCTGAGCCCTTTTGAGGTAGGTGTCTCCAAGCATGTAAGCCAGCCATCTGAATCTGTTCCAAAAGTCCAGCAGGGAAACACGCCTGTTTAGGGTTAGTGTCAAAAGGCACATTGACCACTAGCTTAACAGAATTCCAGTATTTAGAGGAGGCCTTAGTTAATTTTTTTGAGCAGTTTCCCGACAGTGCTCTTTGAAATCTGCATTCCAAAACAGGAAGTCTCTGGCACTGAGGGTAGCTCGGGCTAAAAATTTCCAATCATTGGGAGTAAGCCATTGTGCACTGTGACTTTCTAATATAACCAAAGTGTAGGGTGCAGTGGGGTCATAGTGAGCACAAGCCTTTTTAAGTTTTTCAAGAAAATGCAGGCTTAATTTTTTGTAGACACTCTGGGTTCCTTCCTCTCTACGGGTGAACTCCTCATCCACTGAGTCCTAATCTTCCTCTTGCCATTCCCGCGACTTTTTCCCTTGATCCGTTTCCCCCGCTTCCTTCTCTTGATCCTCATCTAAGTCTTTGTCCTCACCCTGGGCGGGCTTATCTATCTGACTGCGGGTGACTGGGAAGGCAAGAGCAGGCCGATGGAGCAGCTTAGCCTTTGTGCTAGACCACCATGGGCCAGCTCATGTTGACTCCATGCCTAAGGCTAATGAGCAGAGCTCAGAGTGATGGTATCTTAATTCTTTTAAAAGTTGGATCTGTTCCCTTCTATGTAGGAGAGACTCTCACAAGGGAGCCAGGTTAGGCAAGGGACACCTTAGGCCTGAGGTGTCTGCTCAGAATAGCAGTTTTTTCCTGCTCCTTCCAGACCTCAGCCAGGACTTATTTTGAAATGCAAATGAAAGTATCCTGCAAGCTCAGTAGGAGACTGATCTGAGGCCTAAGAAAAAAAAAGGTAAATTTTATGCTTTTTACTAATTACTAGCCAGTCATTTTTTCTTGGACTCTAATTTTTTTCCTTAGATTCTTTATGTTTATTTTTTTTTTTTAGCTCATGATTTTGATCCGACAGACCTAAGTTAATATTTTTCTGATTAGTTTTATCTTTGACCAACTGTGGAATTTTTGAAACATTGCAATGCAGATTTCACCTGTGAAAAGCTATAAGGCCTTTACTATTTTTATGTGTGCACACTTCTGTTATGTGTTGTATGTCTATATATACATATGTCCGTGTATCATATATATGATACAAAAATTAACATATATAAAGAGCGCTCATAAAAAAAAAAACGCTCATAAAAACAAATTTTAAAATGTGGATCCAAAGTTCTTTAAATCACGTGATTTACATGGTTCAATTTAAATTGGAAAAACAGATAACAATAAATATCTTTAAATTTAAGCTTACAAGTTTTTCTAGGTGTTCAAATATCTAATTAAATATTAATGTCTAGAAAATGTCTAATATGCTGTGCCCACTCACGTCACCCTCTCTCAGCTCAGAAGAAGCCAAAATGAGTGATGCCTCTTTTCTTACAACAATGGATCCAAAAATAAATAGACTATCAATATAAGTAATTAATGAAATCAGGTAAAATCAGGGAGACTGGTTTTGGGTGAGTTCAAAAATTTGGAGACTGTTACCTGATGGATTAAAATTCCCTCAGTGCTCTTCTTCTACTCTATCAAAGATTTGAACGGGACACATTAGAAAAGGAGGGAATGACAGATGCAACCTGATCTTTTATTAAAGTTTGGAGCCATCTTGCCACAAAGCCTTGAAAAGATAATTTTGGCTTAACTATAAATTACAGCAAATTCTGAACCTTCATAAATATTGGTCTTCCCTGCCCAGACAACGACCCTCTCTGAGTCTCCAATGGTCCTCATAAATTCCGATGTTGGGGCCAGCAAAAAAAAAAATGTAAACTACCATTAGTGTGATGCTTGTCCGAGTTTTGTTATCTGTAACTCCCCTTTTGTGTAACTTTCCTGGCTATAAAACTGGGTGTACTAAAGGTGGGGTTGCTGTCTTTTTTCAGCTGTTTTGGTATGGAGAGGCAGCCCAGCCAGTGGAAATAATAAGCTTGTTTAATTTGATTTTAATTGGAGTCAGTGGTCCTTTCTTGCTTCCTGGTCGAACAGGTAAACACTCCAAAAACATGGAGCTCTGCCGGCCTAAAGACTTCTTGAGAAACTGCCATTGAGGTTGGGCACTTGAAATATATGTTGTTGTCAGGAGTTTAGTTTCCTTTGTAGTGATACCATCAAAGCTGTGTCTGCATCTATGTGACCTGGAGGACATGGTTACCTATTTTCCAATGAACATGAGGCAGCAGTGCTGAATTGTCTCCTTGTAGGTAATCTGTGGCCACTGGGGGCTAATTGTCTCCCCCTGTGGACTGTGAAGCCATTTGGTCATCCTCCAATTTTGTGGTGTTTCTTGTTGCTGTAATGAGAGTTCGGTATTTGCTTAACGAAATACAAGGAGTTCAAATGGAACACAGTGCTGGAGGGAGTTCTGTCACATGTGGTGGGTCAGGGTCTGCAGGAGAATGCACCAACCATGCTTCTATCTCACATAGCTTTAACCCTTGGGTATAGCAACAAGATTCTGAACATTGACTAGAAACGTCTCCATATAACAAGTTGCCTTTACATATAAGGTTCTGCTGGCTGCACCATGTCAGTTACAAGCCATTTTCGAAGCCAATGGCAGATCCACATGACCTCACCACAGATATTTTATCACACACCTGAACACAACTGCTCTGGGCCTACTACTCAGCAGTCTGCAACTTACGGGCATCTCTGATCTACACCATATTCATAAAACCCAGTCAATCAAGGCACTGTCTGGTACAACCATGATCAGCAACAGGAGATCTAAAGATTCTCCAGTGCCAACTGGTCATGGGAATTTCAAAAATTTCATGGTATTTATCTAGCCATTTTTCAAGGATGAAGTTGGAGACACTGTGGGTTTCAATTCATTCAGGAACCATTAAATGGTGAGGAAGCTCATTTCAATGAAACCTCTGGAGAACACTTACAGGCAAGGCTTTACATAGAGTGGCCAAAAGGTCACATGAAGCCAGGCCCATTGTAGTCTACAATGTGAGGTCCATGTGTGTTTTGACTCTCAACTATGGCTGCCAAGCCTTTCAGAATAAAATCATGTGATATCCTGGGTGAGATTCCCAGTGCTCTCTGGAAAGTCAACCTGGACCTAAATCTCAGTTTCCAAGGGCGACTCTCATGCGTGGGCTCCTAAAATCCCAACAGAATTCATGGCAATACTATTCTGAGGTCAGTTCTAGAACTCAGACTCTAAGGGGAATCACACCAGAGTTCAAGCCCAGGTGGACCCACTCATCTCTTCCAATTGCCAAACAAATGACCACAATTAAAACGAAAACACTCCCACATTGCCCTCATCTTCTTCCATATAGAAACTCATCATAGCCTCTGGCTGGAGGTTTCCATGAGGGGTGCAGACCAAGATAGTGTCCAAATAAGCTCCCTAGTCCCTCATTTGCCTAAAGTAAGGGTGGACTGCACACCCTTCCTGAGAAACAGGAGTCATGGAATAGGCCCGCATTAATACTGCTCTGTTTCTCCAATTTGAGGCCTACTGACTGTCAGGTATAGATTCTTTATGTAATTTGGAGTCATGAGAAAACCCAAGCACCTATAGGCTAGCCTCTGCAGGGCTTTGAAGAACTCATTTGACCCAAAGGATCCCTATTCTCACTTGATGGATATCAGAAACCTAACAGACTAAGGCAAGAGACTTCATACACAATGACTGATCTTTGTGCCATTTTGGTTTTTGACGCACACATGGGATCTTTCTTTAGATACATTAGGTGCTGAGAATCAAAGCCACAGCCTCACACAGGGCCAAGAGGCTGATTCAGACACATCCCTTTCCAAAGCATTTAACCAAAGAGCCACAGGTGATACCCATTCATTTCCATTTGAAAATGGTTTTCTTCAGGCTTCACAAAGGTGTGGCCCAAGGCAAAGACCTTCCTGATATTCAGGGAAAAAGAACAATAGGTAAGCAAAAGGCCCAAAGCAGGGTTTCTCCACTAAGAAGTTCCTGGTCACACTGATATCTGAGTTTTCTGAGATGCTCGCCATTCCCTTCAGCTATTCAGTACATGGCCATGTCACAGAGCTCGGAGGTGATACATAACTTAGACGCAAAACCATGAGCCTATTCTGGAGAGTGGCAAGGATTCAGGAATAAAACTGGAAATTAGGAACATGGTAGGTGTTGCCCATCCATAGGGCAAGCCGCAGTCCATTCACATATTCGGCAGGAGGATTGCTGGGAAGTTTTCTACTAGACAGAAGATATCTATTGATGCATTCTCTTTTCTAATGTGTACAACCATGGACACAGTGGGATACAGAGATATAGAAACACTGGCCTTGTCAAACGACTTACTAGAAACAGTCCACTCCAAACCAAACAAAACGCCTTTCCTACCTACTCTCAGAACATGAGAATAAACCACAAACTCACACCCAACCCTCATCATAACCAGGTTGTTTGCCATGGTAGATAAATTTTGCTCTCTTAGGTCCTTCATAGCTGCGTACATCTTCTCTATGGATCATTTCTGCATGGACCTTTGAGTTTCTCAGGAGGTGGAAGTTCCCATATGTTGCTGTATTGTAAGACCACCTCTGTCCCTGCTCTTTTTTAAAGTTAGATTGAGGGAACAGTGTATGGTTAGGTTAACAACATGTCCAATTAGGGTTAGGAATCATTCTGCTGGATGAATAATGGTATTGGGAACCTGCGATATTTATAAGAATATATAGTTGTTATATATATATATATATATATATATATATATATATATATATATGAATGAAAAAAGAAATCTAAGTAATATTTGAAACACAGAAGGGCATTAGGCCCTTGATTGGGATACTTAGCATTTAATTAAGTTCTGCAAAGATGTGTCAGATAAATCAATATACAATGGCATAGGACCTTGTACCTTGGATGATTGAATGTCGAAGAGAACATCCAGTCAAAAACGGATAGTCGGTAGGTTTCGGAAGAAGAGTGAGTATAGGATTTGGAACAAATTCTTTAGTAACAGGGTTTTGATTAGAGACTGAATGTAAATGTCAGCACATATGAAGAGTTAGTCACAATCATGAACTGAGGAAAATATGTAGGAAAGCAGATGTAAATAGAGACATTAGGAAATCAGGCAAAGTAAAAAGTAAGTGAAAAGATTAGACATTTCCAACATGGTTGAGTTTGAATATATAAACTTAGGTAGAAACAAATAGGTAGTCATCAATAGGATTGACATTTGAGAGCATTAGGCAACCTAGACATGGGTGTTTTTAGTAATGCATGCTTACTTTCCATTAAGGCTTTGGTAAAATCATAAGTGTGACCTTTGCTTTTTGTTTCCAGAATATTACTGTGATCAAATGTATATGTATGTCAGGTGACATGAGTATTTTTTCCACCATTTCTGGGAGCATTATTGTGAAGACGTATAAATTAGTATTGGGGTTACAAATAGGTGTACCCTGTGTCAAGGAATATAGAGATAATGAATGAATAGACCATACTATGATTAAATAATATAACTGTTTCCAAATTTCAATAATGGATTGAATTGACATCTGAAAACATACAGGAAATCTTATACTGATAAACAATCATACCAGTTATACATCTAATTTTAATATTATGTTCATGGTTTACCTTGAAGAGTGTGTGAGTTTTGTTTCAAAATTGATTATGGAAGTCGAAAATAATGTGTTTGGAAAGAAGTCTCATGAAAATACCAGTCAAGAAACCTGGAAGAATACATGTGTTTTGAAGCAGGAAGTGATTGAATGTGAAAAAAATGCCTATAAATTTGTGAACTTGTGGATGAAATATATGTCGTATGATGTGAATAAACTGAAGAAATATTAATTTACCAGTGTTGAGTAAAAATGAACGTCAAAATACACATCATGTCCCATAGGAATCTACTTGCATTGATGTTAAACTGGGTCAGTTACTGTAGAAATATTAGGATTTGTATGCACCATTCACTGAAGTTAGTATTCAGTAGTAGGAAACAAATATGTATTTCAGGTGGATGAATATTTCTGAGAATAATCTTGTGAAAGTTGATTATAAATCCACATATATGAACATGAATGAATTTAGGGAGTGTATAATGAAACACATATATTTCGTATTTTGAAAAATCTGGAGAGTGTGAATTGTGAATATATATATATATATTTATATATGTTGAATATATATATATATTTATATATGTTGAATATATATATATATATATATATATATATATATACACACACACACAAAACACACACAGACATTAAAAAGTAGCAATATATATGCCAATTGAAATTCATCGTGAAATATATATCATCCACAGATGCAAAAATATTTAATTTACTGAACATGGATTTATGTATAATGTTGTTCTACTAGGAAGCTCACCCATAGGTTGAATTTTCACTTCCAACAGCGTTTAGGAAGAGTGATCTCTGCTCACAATTTGTATCTGCCAAGTCATCCACCTCAGAAGAATGTACGTGCAATACCAGGTAGGAATCTATATGTCATATAAAAATACATATGCTGAATAGGCTACAGATAAAGTGAGACAGGATTTCACATATTTGTTAACTTTAGAAAAACATGGAGGACTATTTCAACAAAAAATTGACTAGTTATATGACTCCTATAATTTATCATGCAAAACGCAAGTCCAACTATACACCATGCCTCCTCTGAACTGTTTGTATTTCTATTCTGGTAGGGTTATTGTTCTCCATCATATTAGAATTAGTAGTCAGAATCTAGTAAGCTATGTGTTAGTGTCAGGTATTCGGTGTTTCAAATGAAAAATTGGAAAATGAATCCAATGTGTATGCAAAAATAGCTACAGAAAAATCTTCCCACTCTCATCCACAACAATGCCTTGTCATTACCCTCACCTTAAGTAATACAAAATTATATGAGAAGAGTTAAAAAATCTGTGAATAAATATGTGGAATGGAATATGCTCAGGAGTTTACAACTTTGGAGGTGGTAGAGGAGTTTCTAAAAGTTAGGGACAGGGTAAACACTCCACAAAAATGCAGCTCTGCTGCAATAAGACTTCTTGAGAAACTGAATCTGAGGTTGGGCACTTGAAATATATGTATTGAGACTATCAAAGCTGGATCTGCATCTATGTGACCTGTTTGACATGGTTCCTTATTTTTCTGTGAACATGAAGAAACAGTGCTGAATTCACTCTTTGTAGGTAATCTGTTGCCACTGGGGGCTAAGTTTCTCCCCGTGTGGACTGTGAAGCCATTTGGTCATCCTCCACTTTCCGTGATATTTCTTGTTGCTGCACTGGGAATTTGGTATTTGCTTCATGAAATTCAAGGAGTTCAACCGGGACACAGTCCTGGAGGGAGTTCTGTCACGTGTGGTGGGTAACAGAATGCATGAGCATGCACCAATCAGGCTTCTATCTCACATAGCTTGCCCCCTTGAACATTGGATCCTGATTCTGAACATTGCCCTGATACCTCTCCATATAACAAGATTCCTTTACATATAAGGGTCTGCTGGCTGCACAATGTCAGTGACAAGCCATTTGGAAGCCAATGGCAGATCCACATTGCCCCACCACAGATGTTTTTTCACACACCTGCCCACCACTGCTCTAGGCCCACTACTCAGCAGGCTCCAACTTACTGGCACCTCGATTCTACACCATTTTCATGAAAAAAAGTCAATCAAGGCACTTTCTGGTATGCTCATGATCAGCACAGTTTCTCTATTGCCACCTGGTCATGGGAATTTCAAAAATTTCATGGTACTTATGTAGCCATTTTTCAAGGATGAAGTTGGAGGCACTGTGTGTTTCAATATATTCATCAGGCATTAAATGGTGAGGAAGATCATTTCAATGAAAGCTCTGGAGAGCTCACACAGGCAAGGCTTTCCAAAGAGTAGAAAAAAGGTCACATGAAGCCAGGCCCATTGAGGTATACAATGCGAGATCCATGTGTGTTTTGACTCACAAATATGGCTGCCAAGTCTTTCAGAATAAAATCATGTGATATCCTGGCTGAGACACCAATTGGTCTGTGGAAAGCCACACTGGGCCTAGATCTCACTTTCCAAGGGCGACTCTCAAGCGTTGCCTCCTAAAATCCCTACACAATTCATGACAATACTTCTCTGAGGTCAGTTTCAGAACTCAGTCTCTAAGGGGAATCACATCAGAGTTGAAGCCCAGGTGGACTCAGTCGTCTCTTCCAACCGCCACACAAAAGACCACAATTAAAATTAAAACACCCCCACATGGCCCTCATCCTATTCCACATAGACACTCATCATAACCTCTGGCTGGAGTTTTCCATGGGGGGCACAGCCCAAGGGAGTGTCCAAAAGAAGCTCCCTTGTCCCTCATTTGTCTAAAGTCAGGGTGGCCTGGACACCCTTCCTGGGAACCAGGAGTGATTAAATAGGCCTGTCATTAATACGGCTCTGCTTCTCCAGTTTGAGGCCTACTGACTGTGTGGTTTAGTGAATTGGAGTCATGAGAAAACCCAAGCACATATGGGCTTGCCTCTGTAGGGGTTTGAAGAACTCATTTGACCCAAAGGATCCATATTCTCTCTTGATGGGGGTCAGGTATCTTACAGAGGAAGGCGAGAGACTTCATCCACTATGACTGCTCTTTTTGCCATTTTGGTTTTTGATGCACACATGGGATGTTTCTTTAGATCCATCTGGTGCTGAGAAGCTAAGCCACAGCCTCAAACAGGGCCAAGAGGCTAATTCAGACACATCCCTTCCCAAGGAAATTAAGCAAAGAGCCTAAGGTGATGCAAATTCATTTCAATTTGAAAACTGTTTTCTTCAGGCTTCAAAAAGGGGTGGCCTGAGGCAAAGACCTTCCTGACATTTAGAGAAACAGAACAATATGTAAGCAAAAGGCCCAAAGCAGGGTTTCTCCACTGAGACTTTCCTGGTCACACTGATATCTCAGTTTTCTGAGATGCTCGCAATTCCCTTCAGCTATCCAGTACATGGCCATGTCACAGAACTTTGAGGTGGTACATATCTTGGACACAAAACCATGAGCCTATTCTGGATATTGGCCAGAATTCAGGAAGAAAACAGGAACTTGGGAAGTAAGTAGGTGTTTCCCATCCTTAAGGCAAGCCGCAGTCCATTCATAAATTGGACAGGATGAATGCTGGGAATCTTTCTAGTAGACAGGACACATCCATTGATGCATTCTGTGTTCTAAAGTATACAAACAGGGACAGAGTGGGACACACAGACATACAAACACTTGTCTTGTCAAAGGACTCACTAGAAACAGTCCTCTCCAAACCAAACAAACCACCTTTTCTACCTATTCTCAGAACATGAGACAACTCACATCTACACCCACAAAGGCACCTCATTCCCCCAAGTAGGTCTGTGACTATACTAAGTGTCCTCTGACTGGTGGGCCATATTATGTTCTGCCAAAATGGTCTGTCCTGTCTCAGATCTGGTCTTCTTGGCCAACTCTGTGAAGTTGTCAGGAGCCAGCGGTGAGCCACTATCTTTTTTCTCAGGAAAGGACTATGTTCAGAACTCTCCTTTAATTTTGCCATCCTCACATCAGTAGGTACCAAGAAAGTCTCACTCTGTCTTTGGTAAATCCAAAGAACTGAGACCACTGAGATTGGGACTGGAACTGGCTCTTGGTGCCTGTCTTCCTGGATCCCAAGTTCAGAGAGTTCCATCACCAAGGAAGTTAGGTAGGTCGCTTCCTTCAGGAACTCAATGAGGTCACAGTTTTGGCAACCACTTTGTCCTAACAGTTGCTTCTAAGGGACACCTGAGATGGAGGCTGCTCGTAATTCCTGTGACACTTTCACAAGTTAGAATGGTACCTCAACCATAGGCACCTGGGAACACCTCACCACACAGGCCTGTTTTGGTTCATCTTCTGTACATCAAGAAGAGAGAGGCTGATTCAGACACATCCCTTCATCCTGACCAGGTTGTTTGCCATGAATGATGACTTTTGCTCTCTCAGATCCTTCATAGCTGCCTACATCTTCTCCAGGTATCATTTCTGCATGGAACTTTGAGGTTGTTAGCAGGAGGAAGATCTTCTACATTCTTGTATTGTAAGACCAACTCTGTCCCTGCTCTTCTGTAAAGTTCAATTGAGGGAACAATGTATGGTAAGGGTTAATAACATGTGAAAATTGGGTTAGGAATCATTCTGCTAGATGAATAATGGTATTGGGAAACTGCGATACTTACAAGAATATACAGGTTAAATATAAGTATGAAAACAGAAATCTAGGTAAGATTTGAAGCCCAGAGGGCAATGGGCCCTTGATTGGGAAACTTAGCTTTGAATTATGTTCTGCACAGATGTCTCAGATAAATCGATATACAATTGCATAGGATATGGTACCTTGGATGATTGAATGTCGAAGAGAACATCCAGTCAAAAAGGAATAGTTCGTAGGATTATGAAGAGAGTCGGTAGGTTTAGAAAAAAGAGTGAGTATATGATTTGGACCAAATGTTCTTTAGCAATAGGGTTTCAGGTAGAGAGTGAATGTAAATGTCAACACATATGAAGAGTCAGTCACAATGATGAACTCGGTAAAATATGTAGGAAAGCAGATATGAATAGAGAAATTACAAAATCAGGCAATGTATAAACGGAGTGAGAGGATTAGACATTATCAACAAGGGTGAGGTTGAATATATAATCTTAGGAAAAAACAAATATGTAGTCACCAATAAGATTGACATTTGAGAGCATTAAGCAACCTGAACAAGGATGTTTTTCATAATCCATGTTCAATTTCCATTTAGGCTTTGGTACAATCATAAGTGTGACCTTTGATTTCTGTGTCCACAATATTCCTGTGATAAAATGTATTTGTAGATCAGGTGACATGAGTATTTCTTCCACCATTTCTGGGAGCAATACTTTGAAGACGTATAAATTAGTATTGGGGGTACAAATAGGTGTACCTTTTGTCTATGAATGTAAAAATAATGCAATAATAGATCATACTGTGAATAAATAATACAACTGGGCCAACGTTAAATAATGGATTGAATTGATATCTGAAAATATACAGGAAATCTTAAGTGATACATCTAATGGTAATATTAGGGTTAACTTTTATCATAAAGAATGTGTGAGTTTTGTTTCAAAAGTGTTTATGGAAATCAAAAATAATGTGTTTGGAAAGAAACCTCATGAATAGACCAGTCAAGAAACCTGGATTAATACATGTGTTCTGAAGCAGGAAGTGGTTGAAAGTGAAAGAAATGCCTATAAATTTGTAAACTTATTGATGAAATATATATCTTACGATGTGTAAAAACTAAAGAAATAGTAATGTACCAGTGTTGAATAAAAATGAACATCATAATACACATCATGTCCCATAGGAATCTACTTGCATTGATGTTAAACTGGGTGAGTTACTGTAGAAATATTAGGATTTGTCAGCACCATTTACTGAAATTACTTTTCAGTAGTAGGAAACAAATATGTATTTCAGGTGGATGAATATTTCTAAATATAATCTTGGAAAAGTTGATTATAAATTCACATACATGAACATGAATGAATTTAGGGAGTGTATATAAAATACATGTATTTCATATTTTGAAAAATCTGGAGAGTATATATATATATATATATATATATATATATATATATATATATATACACACATACACAGACAAAACACCCACACAGACATTTAAAAGTAGCAATGTATATGCCAATCAAAATTCTTCATCAAATATATAGCATCCACAGATGCAAAAATATATATTTTACTGAACATGGATTTATGTATAATGTTGTTCTACTAGGAAGCTCAACCATAGGTTGAATTTTCAGTTCCAACAGTGTTTAGGAGTTATGATCTCCTCTCACAATTTGGATCAGCCAAGTCAGCCGCCTCACAAAAATGTATGTGTGATAACAGGAAGGATTCTATATGTGCATATAAAAATACATGTACTGAATTTGTACAGAGAAAGGGAGACAGGAGTTCACATATTTGTTAACTATTAAAACAAATAGAGAACTATTTCTATTAAAAATTGACTAGATTTATAACACCTAACCTTTATCATGCAAAAGGCAAATCCAAATATGCATCATGCTTCCTGTGAACTGCTTGTATTTCTATTCTGTTTGGGTTATTTTTCTCAATCATATTAAGATTAGTAGTCGGAGTCTAGTAGGGTATGTGTTAGTGTCAGGGATTCAGTATTTTGAATGGAAAATTGGAAAATGAATCCAATGTGAATGTAAATATGTGCTACACAAAAAACTTTCCACTCTCATTCAGAACAATGCCTTGACATTACCTTCACCCCAAGTAAGACACAATTAGAGAAGAAGAGTTAGAAAATCTGTGAATTCATATCTGGAATGGAAAAATCTCAGGAGTTCACAACCTTGGAGGTGGTAGAGGAGTTTCCAAAAGTAAGTGACATGGTAAACACTCCACAAACATGGAGCTCTGCTGAACAAAATACTTCTTGAGAAACTGCCTCTGAGGTTGGGCACTTGAAATATATGTTGTTGTCAGGAGCATTAACTTCCTTTCTAATGAGACCATCAATGTTATGTCTGCATCTATGTGACCTGGACGACATGGTTTCTTTTTTTCCAAAGAACATGATGCAGCAGTGGTGAATTCTCTTTGTACGTAAACTGTGGCCACTTAGGGTAAATGTCTCCCTGTGTGGACTGTGAAGCCATTTGGTCATCCTCCAATTTTCATGGTATTTCTTGCTGCTGAACTGGGAGTTTGTTATTTGCTTCATGAAATACAAGGTGTTCAACTGGGACACAGTGCTGGAGGGAGTTCTGTCACTTGTGGTGGGTCAGGGTCTGCAGAAGAATGCACTAACCAGGCTTCTATCCCACATAGCTTGCCCCTTTGTCCATAGCGACCTGATTCTGAACATTGCCCTGAAACCTCTCCATATAAGTAAATGTCTTTACAAATAAGGTTCTGCTAGCTGCACCATGTCAGTATCAAGCCATTTGGAAGCCAATGGCTGATCCACATGGCCCAAACAAAGATGTATTATCACACACCTGCACACCATTGCTCCAAGCCCACTCTTCAGCAGGCTCCAACTTACTGGTATCTCAGTTCTACACCATTTTCATGAAACCCAGTCAATCCAGGCAGAGTCTAGTACACTCATGGTCAGCAATAGGACAACCAAAGTATCTCCAGTGCCACCTGGCCATGGGAATTTCAAAAATTTAATGGTATTTATCTAGCCATATTTCAAGGATGAATTTACAGGCACTATGGGTTTCAATTCATCCACGAACCATTAAAAAATGGGAAGATAATTTCAATGAAAGCTCTAAAGAACTCTCACAGGCAAGGCTTCCCAAACAGTGGCCAAAAAATCACATGAAGCCAGGTCCATTGAGGTCTACAATTTGAGGTCCATGTGTGTTTTGACTCTTAACTATGGCTGCCAAGTCTTTCAGAATAAAATCATGTGATATCTTTGCTGAGATTCCCAGTGGTCTGTGAAAAGACACACTGGGCCTAGATCTCACTTTCCAAAGGCAACTCTCAAGCGTGGCCTCCTAAAATCACTACACGATTCATGACAATACTTCTCTGAGGTCAGTTTCAGAACTCAGTCTGTAAGGGGAATCACACCAGAGTTGAAGACCAGGTGGACCCAGTCATCTCTTCCAACTGCCACACAAATGACCACAATTAAAACCCAAACACTCCACACATGGCCCTCAAATTCTGCCATATAGACACTCATCATAACCTCTGGCTGGAGGTTTCCATGAGGGGTGCATCCCAAGATAGTGTCCAAAAGAATCTCCCTTGCCCCTCATTTGCCTAAAGTCAGGGTGGCCTGGACACCCTTCCTGTGAACAAGGAGTCATTAAATAGGCCTGTCATTAATAGGGCTCTGCTTCTCCAATTTGAGGACTAGTGATTATCAGGTATAGATTCTTTATGTGATTTGGAGTCATGTAATACCCTAAGCACATATGGGCTAGCCTCTGCAGGGATTTGAAGAACTCATTTGACCCAAAGTAACCCTATTCTCACTTGATGGAAGTCAGGAAGCTAAAAGAGGAAGGCAAGAGACATCATCCACAATGACAGATCTTTTTGCCATTTTTTATTTGGATGCACACATGGGATCTTTCTTTAGATCCATCAGGTGCTGAGTACCTAAGCCACAACTTCACACAGGGCCAAGAGGCTGATTCAGACACTTACCTTTCCAAAGCAATTAAGCAAAGAGCCACAGGTGATGCCCATTCATATCCATTTGAAAACTGTTCTCTTCAGGCTTCACAAAGCGGTGGCCTGAGGCAAGGACCTTCCTGACATTTAGAGCAACAGAACCATGGGTATGCAAATGGCCCAAAGCAGAGTTTCTCCACTGAGGCTTCCCAGGTCACACTGGTATCTGAGTTTTCTGAGATTCTCCCATCCCTTCAGCTATCCAGTACATGGCCATGTCACAGAGCTTGGAGGTGGTACATATCTTGGACACAAAACCATGAGCCTATTCTGGAGAGTGGCCAGAATTCAGAAAGAAAACAGCAACTTAGGAAGATATTAGGTGTTGCCCATTAATAAGGCAAGCCACAGTCCATTCATAAATTGGGCAGTATGAATGCTGGGAAGCTTTCTTCTAGACAGGACACACCCATTGATACATTCTCTTTTCTAATGTCTACAAACAGTGACAGAGTGGGATACACAGAATTTGACACACTCGCCATGTTAAATGACTTAATAGAAACAGTCGATACCAAACAAGCCGCTTTTCCAACCTATTCTCAGAACATGAGACAAAACCACAGCCTCACACCCACACCCACAAAGGCAACTTCTTCCCCCAAGTAGGTCTGTGACTATCCTGTTAGTCCTCTTACTGGTGGGCATACTATGTTCCCCCAAAATAACCTGTCCTGTCTCAGATCTGGTCTCCTTGGCCAACACTGTGAAGTTGTCAGGAGCCACCAGTGAGCCACTACCTGCTTTCTCAGGAATGGCACATCTTCAGAGCTCTCTTGGCATTTGGCCATTCTCACAAAGTAGGTACCAAGAAAGTCTGACTCTGTCCTTAGTAAATCCAAGCAATTGAGAGCACTGGGATTGGGACTGGGACTCGGTCTGGGTGTCTGGATTCTTGGATCCCAAGTTCAGAGAGTTCCATCAACAAGGAAGTTAGGAAAGTCACTTCTTTCAGGAACTGAATGAGGTCAATGTGTTGGCAACCACTTTGTCCTAACAGTTGCTTCCAAGGGTCCCATGAGATGGAGGCGGCCCATACTTCCTGTGACAGTTTCACAAGTTAGAATGGTATATCAACCATAGGCACCCAGGAAGAGCTCTCCACACAGGCCTGGTTTGGTCCATCTTCTCTACATTAAGAAGAGCAAGGCTGATTCAGATTGAACCCTTCATCCTGACCAGGTTGTTTGCATAGAAGATGACTTTTGCTCCTTCAGGTCCTTTATAACTGACTACATTTTCTCCAGGGATCATTTCTGCATTGACTTTTGAGTTCTCTGCAAGTGGAAGATCCCCTAAATTCCTCTATTGTAAGACCAACTCTGTCCCTGCTCTTCTGTAAAGTAAGATTGAGGGAAGAGTTTATGGTTAGGGTTAATAACATGTTTGATTTGGGTTAGGAATCATTCTGTGGGATGAATCATGGTATTGGGAATCTGCAATATTTAAAGGAATATAGAGGTGAAATATAAGTATAACAATAGAAACCTAGGTAAGATTTGTAGCCCAGAAGGGCATTGAGCACTTGATTGGAATACTTAGCTTTGAATTATGTTCTGCACAGATGTCTCAGATAAATCTATATACAATGGTATAGGACCTTGTACACTGGATAATTAAATGTCGAAGAGAACATCCAGTCAAAAAATGATAGTCGGTAGAATTAGAAAGATAGTTGGTAGGATTAGAAACAAGAATCAGTATAGGATTTGAACCAATAGTACTTTAGCAGTAGGGTTTTGGGTAGAGAGTGAATGTAAATGTCAGCACATGTGAAGAGTCAGTCACAATGATGAACTGGGGAGAATATGTAGGAAAGAAGATATCAATAGAGACATTAGGAAATCAGGCAAGGTATAAAGTGAGGGATATAATTAGACATTTTTTAAAAGCTTGAGTTTGAATACATAATCTTAGGAAGAAAAAAGTATGTAGTCACCAATAAGATTGACATTTGATATCATTAGGCAACCTGGACGTGGATATTTTTAGTAATCTATGATCACTTTCCATTTAGGCTTTAGTACAATCATAAGTGTGCCATTTGATTTTTGGCCATAATATTACTGTGATAAAATGTATATGTAAATCAGGTGACATGAGTATTTCTTCCACCATTTCTGGGAGCAATATTTTGAAGACATATAAATTAGTATTGGGGGTAGAAATAGGTGTACCCTGTGTCTATGAATATAGAGATAATGCATGAATAGACCATATTGTGAATAAATAATATAACTTTTTGCAACTTTAAATAATGGATTGATTGATATCTGAAAATATACAAGAAATCTTATATTGATATACAATCATTCATTCCAACCAGTTACACATCTAATTGTATATTAGTGCTATGTTTTATCATGAAGAGTGTGTGAGTTTTGCTTCAAAATTTATTTTGGAAATTGAAAGTAATGTGATTGGAAAGAAGTCTCATGAAAAGACCAGTCAAAAAACCTGAAGGAATAAATGTGTTCTGAATCAGGAATTTATTGAAAGTGAAATAAATGCCTATATATTTGTGAACTTGTGGACGAAGTATATATCCTATGATGTGCATAAACTGAAGGAATAATAATATACCAGTTTTGCATAAAAATGAATGTCAAAAAACACATCATGTCCCATAGAAATCTAATTGGATTGATATCAAACTGGGTCAGTTACTGTAGAAATATTATGATTTGCTGCACCATTCACTGAAGTTAGTTTTCAGTACTAGGAAACAAATATGTTTTTAGGTGGGTGAATATTTCTGAAATAATCTTGTGAAAAGTTTATTATAAATCCAAATACATGAACATGAATGAATTTAGGGAGTGTATATAACACAAAAATGTTTCATATTTTGAAAAAACTGTATATATATATATATATATATATATATATATATATATATATATATATCATTTTTTTCAAATTATATATATATATATATATATATATATATACACACACACACACACACAAAACACACACACACACACACACACAAAACACACACACACCGACATTAAAATGTAGCAATATATATTCCAATCAAAATTAATCATGAAATATATATTATCCCCAGATGCAAAAATGTTTATTCTACTGAACATGGATTTATCTATAATGTTTTTCTACTAGGAAGCTCACCCAAAGGTTGAATTTTTAGTTACAACAGTATTTAAGAGGAGTGATCACTTCTCACAATTTTTATCTGCCATGTCTTCAACCTCACAAAAATATACGTGTGATACCAGGTAGGATTCTATATGTGCCTATAAAAATACTTGCGCTGAATTGGCTACAGAGAAAGGGAGATAGGAATTCACATATTTGTTAACTTTAAAAACACATGGAGAACTATTTCAATTAAAAATTCTCTAGATTTAAACAGCCTCCCTTTATCATGCCAAAGAAACGTCCAACTATACACCATGCGTCCTCTGAACTGCTTGTATTTCTATTCTCTTTGGGTTGTTCTTCTCCATCATGTTAGGAGTAGTAGTCAGATTCCAGTAGGGTATGTGTTAGTGTCAGGGATTCAGTATTTCAAATGGAAAATAGGAAAATGAATCCAATGTGTATGCAAATATGTGTTTCACAAAAATCTTCCCACTCTCATCTTGAACAAAGCCTTGACATGACTTTCGCCCCTAGTAACACACAATTAGAGAAGAAGAGTTAGAAAATTTGTGAATACATTTCTGGAATGGAAAATGCTCAGGAATTCTCAACCTTGGACATGGTAGAGGAGTTCCAAAAGTAATGGACAGGGAAAACACTCCACAAACATGGAGCTCTGCTGCCCTAAAGACTTCTTGAGAAACCGCCTCTGAGGTTGGGCACTTGAAATATATGTTGTTGTCAGGAGCTTTAGCTTCCTTAGTAGTGAGACCATCAAACCTGGGTGTGCATCTATATGACCTGGAGGACATGGTTTCTTATTTTCTGAAAACAAGAGGCAGCAGTGCTGAATTCTTTCGTTATAGGTAAACTGTAGACACTGGGGGCTAACTGTCTCCCCGTGTCGACTGTGAAGCCATTTGTTCATCCTCCACTTTTCTTAGTATTTCTTGCTCCTGTACTGTGAGTTTAGTATTTGCTTAACAAAATACAAGGAGTTCAACTGGGACACAGTGCTGGAGGGAGTTCTGTCACTTCTGGTGGGTCAGGGTCTGCAAGAGAATGCACCAACCAGGCTTCTATTCCACATAGCTTGCCCCCTTGTTCATAGCAACCTGATTTTTAGCATTGCCCTGAAACCTCCCAATATAACAAGATGCCTTTAATATAAGGGTATGCTGGCTGCACCACGTCAGTCACAAGCCATTTGGAAGCCAATGGCAGATCCACATGACCCTCCACAGATATATTATCACACACCTGCACACCACTGCTCTGGGCCCACTACTCAGCAGGCTCCAACATACTGGCCTCTCTGTTCTACAACATTTTCATAAAACCCAGTCAATCAAGGCACTGTCTGGTACACTCATGATCAGCAACGAGGAATCCAAAGTTCTCCAGTGCTTTTTTAGAATTTCAAAACTCTATAGTCAAAAAATAGAACTTATCAGCAAAACGTTAACCTAGGTCTGTAGGAGCTCAAAAAACAAAATAGAACTTCATAATGTGGGAAAGAGCAATAATAAAATAGATATTGAAAAAAGCATCCTGATTCTGTCGGAGATGTAAGGATACCCAAACTTGAGTTTTGGATATCATTTGTTATGAAATTGAGCCAAATCATCTTCTTTTTGGTCTATAGAAATCGCTTTAGTTAATCTCCCTGGAATCCAAATCAGCTGCTGTTCTCCCTGTGGAAACACACAAACAGACCCCTGACACCAGAAAATTACTGGGTCAGGACCTTTCCATTGTCTTGTTAGAATATCCTTCCAAAGTACCTTGGGCTTATGCACATTTTTTTGGACACATATGCCTTTCCGCAGCACTAAGTCCTGATGAATCCAAATTTAGAAAGTTTAGAGTAAAAAGGGTTATTTTAAGTTTATCTTTGGGGAATATAAACCCCTTCCCAATTCCGTCTTTTTGCTTTAATAAGTACATTTTAGAAGATCGATGTGCTCTTTCAACTATGCCTTGTCCCTGAGGATTGTATGGGTTTCCTATTATATGAGCAATACCAAATGATGGGCAAAATTCTAAAAAAGAGGTAGAAGTATAACCAGGGGCATTATCTGTTTTTAACTGTTTTGGAACGCCCACAGTGGCAAAATGTTGTAAGCAATGAGCTATAACATCTTTAGTTTTTTCTCTCTCATGAAGGGAGCCCATCAAAAATCCAGAAGAAGTATCAACTGTAACATGCAAATATTTTAATTTTCCAAATTCTGGCAAGTGTGTGACGTCCATCTGCCAAATATGGTTAGGTATCAATTCTCTAGGATTGACTCCAAGATTAACTTGTGGTAAAAAGGTCACACAATTTTGACATAGTTTTGTTATTTGTCTAGCTTATTCCTTAGTTATTTTAAAATGCTTTTGTAAAGTATCAGCATTGACTTGGAACTTTTTATGAAAATTTATAGCTTCTTCTAGTGTAGAGAAAATATGTATGTTATGTGTAGTTTTATCTGCTAAATCATTACCCAAACTAAGGGCTCCAGGCAATCCTGTATGTGCTCTGATATGTCCTATAATGAATGGACTTTTTCTGTCCCAGATTAGACTTTGTATAGTGGAAAGCAAAGAGAAAACAGTAGAGGAAGGGGAAATCCTACCAGCATCTTCAAGGTATACTATAGCATTAACAATATACTGACTATTCGAAAAAAATTAAATACAATATCTTTAAACATCACAAAAGCTTGTAATACTGCATTAAGCTCTACCTTTTGAACTGATTGTTTGGGTACTAAAAATGTGAAAGTTTGATCAGGTGTAATTATTGCTGCTGTACCATTATTTGATCCATCAGTGAATATATTTGGAGCATTCATGATAGGTGTTTTTCTTGTCATTTTTGGAAAAATTACAGGATGTGATGACAAAAAAGACAATAAAGGATTAGATGGTAAGTGGTTATCAAATGAAACTTTAGATTTGCACATGATTATTGCCCAAGTATTTAACTCATTAGCTAATTCATCAATTTAATTCATAGTGTATGGATTAATAATTTTATTGGGAGAAATTTCAAACACTTTCTTTGTTGCTTTTATTCCTTTGAGTATTAATTGTCCTACAGCCTCAGGATACCTAGTAAGAATAGTGTTAGGAGAATAAGATAAATGTATCCATAATAATGGATCATCTTGCCAAAATACTTCTGTTGGAATATTTTTTGTTGGTAGTACAATAAATAATTAAGGCAAACTTATATCAATTCTATCCAAATGCATATTTCCCATATATATTTGTATAATTTTTAATGCCTTTCTTGCTTCAGGTATTAACATTCGGGGTGAATTTAGATCTGATGGACCTTTTAGGATATCAAATAAAGGTCCCAACTCTCCTGTTGGTATACCTAGATTAAGTCTTATACAATTTATGTCTCCTAATAACTTTTGAAAGTCATTAAGTGATTTGAGTTGATCTACTCGTATTTGAATTTTTGGTGGATGGACCATGATTGAGGATAATAGAATGCCTAAATAATTAATTGAAAAATTTAATTGTAGTTTATCTATTACTATCTCTAGATTATAATTTTTAATAAGTTTGTAATTGTGGCATAACATTCTAGCAATGTGTTTTTAGCTTTGTGTGCTAATAATACACAATCCATTTAGTGAAATATTTGTAGTTCAGGATTTTGATTTCTAAGTAGCTGGATTACTTTGTTAACATTAATTTGACACATTATTGGGATGATAGCCATCCCTTGAGGGAGTATTTTCCACTCATATCTATGAACAGGACCTTCATGATTCAGTGCAGGAATAGTAAATGCAAAACTTGGACTATCCTCAGGATGAATTGGAAATGAAAAAAAAAATCTTTAATATCTATAACTAAAACATACCAAGTTTTTGGCAAAGCAGACACTTGAGGAATCCCTGATTGAGCAGGTACCATAATAACCATCTCATTATTAATGGCTCTTAAATCTTTCAATAATCTCCATTTACCAGATTTCTTTTGATGACAAAAATTGGAGTATTATGGGGAGATACAGAAGGTTTTATATGTCCTTCTGCTAATTGTAGTTTGACCAGGTCATGGGCTGCTTGTTTCTTTTCTTTAGTCAGGGGCCACTGAGGAACCCATACTGGTATTTCTGATTTCCAAGTAATTTTTATTGTCTCAGTGGCCTTTTCTGAAAATCCAACCCATGTCTGTTTGTTCCTTGATCTATTTGTATTGGTGCTGCAATACCTTGTTCTTGTTTCTCTAAACTTTTTCCTTTCCTAAAATCTTGTCTAGTCATAATAGTGGGTGCATTTTGGTTGATGTTATTTGTTAATGTCAAACCTAATTGATCTTGGACATTTCATCCCCATAAATTTACGGGAAGATGATCCAATACATATGGCTGTATAGTTCCTTCACATTCATCAGGATCCTTGCAATGTAATACTATTACACTTCTACGGGGATTAGTCACCACTCCTAGGCCTCGAAGTGTTTGAGTGGCTTGTTGTAATGGACAATGTTTTGGCCCTTCTTGATGAGAGATGGTGCTAAGTTCTGTACCTGTATCCAGTAGGCCATTAAATTCATGTCATTGGATATTTAGTTTTAGCATGGGGCAAGAATCTAAATTTAAAGAAAGCATAGCCCAATCTACACCTATGGAGCCTAATCCCTTGGAACCTCTTTCTACAGCACGACTGGAAAATTTATCATGTTGGCTTGGTATTAATAGTAACTGTGCTATTCTATCGCCTGGTGAAATTACTGATATACCCTTTGGAGAACTAGCTATAAATTTTAATTCACATTCATAATCGGAATCAATTACCCCAGGACTTATCATAAGTCCTTTTAGAGTAGAAGAGCTGAGTCCCTATAATAAGCCCACCTTTCTTTTATGAAGAGGTCCTTTTACCCCTGTGGGAATGATTTGAACTCCCATCTCTGGAGTTAGAACTGATCTGGCGGAGGCACAGATGTCCAACCCTGCACTCTCTCTGATTTGTCTGATGAGGGATCTGATGGACAACGCGTCCTGGACACTACACTTATGGGGTTGCTGGGTTCCTCCGGTGCTCCGTATATTTGTGGTTTTGGGCTCCAGAGCATTGGGCTCCCCTGTCCATTTTTTACCAATGGAGCCCAATGCCTTCTCCATGATATCATGGATAAACACCTGGTCCTTGTTCGTTTTTTGATAATGGAGTAACATCTATGGTGGTTTGAGAATGGCATTCATTAGCCCAATGTCTCCCTCTAAGGCATCGTTGGCAAATACACGGTATTCTACTCTTTTGATACCTAGTTTTGTTAAACCCTCCTCCTATGGGGCAATTCCTTTTAAAATGTTATGTTTGTTCAAAATTCTAGCATATTCTAGGCCTGGCATCTAAAGCCTGTTTTACTGCAGCTGCCACAATTTGCCCTTGTTCATTAATGTCTCTGGCATTTAAAGCCTGTTTTACTGCAGCTGCCTTGACTTGCTCTTGTTCATTAATGTCTCTACATAATTTAATATATGTGTTTAAATCTTCATGTTTCCATAGTCTAATGATATCTCTACACCAACAATTCGCTTGGTCATAAGCCAGTTGTTTTATTAATGGCATTGCTAGTTCTGTATTCCCAAACACTCTGGTAGCTGTTTGAATAAGCCTATCTACAAATTCAGTGTAAGATTCATTAGCTCATTGTATTACCTTAGATAATTGACCTTGTAAACCTCCATCTCCTAGTAAAGCCTCCCATGCCCTAATCGCCTCTACAGCAAATTGTGCGTATACGCCAGGATCATATGCAATTTGTTGCTGCTGATCCTCATAGGGTCCCTTTCTAACAAAATATCTAGATTTCTCTGAGGATAACCAGCTGCTACATTTCACCTAGCCATCTCCTTGCATATTCCTCATTCCAACCATCCTTAACAGGTATTGACCTCCATTTAGCACAGCTTTACACATATTAGCCCAATCTTCTGGCATCATATTCAAGTTGTTAATGGATTTGATCAAGCTTACAGTGAAGGGTGCTTGAAGACCATAGGTTGTTACAGCCTCTTTTAGCTGATTCAGTGTTTTAAAATTTAAAGCATGGTGAATTTGGTGCCCTGCAACCTCAAATACAGGACATGTTAATACTTAAGATCCTGTCTCAGGATCCGAACTATCAACTGCGGTGGTTGCGGGCCTTCCAGCATATGGAGGTGGTATTGTTATTTGGACATTCACGTCCTCCGGTGATAGAAAGGTGTTAGTAACAGTCTCCTGTAGAGGTGGCACTGTTGGTTGAACACTTACACCCTCTAGAGATAGAAAATTATTAGTAGCAGTCTCATTTTGTAACTTTCACGCTGATGGATTTTTCTGCTCTAAGCTTTGTTCCTCTATCTTTGTCTGAACTAAAGGCTTTGCACTAGGCAAACCAGATACGAATGTCCACAATGGCAATGTGCCAACTGGCAGTGTCCCTGGGCTGTTCTTTTCTATTCTTTTTAAATCGTCACCATGATGGTTCCATTGTGATACATTTAAAAACTCCTCTTTAAAAAGTCATGGGCTACATTTTTGTATTGTATCAATGTATGCCCTGACTGTTCTTGATTTTCCTGAGATGCCTCCTTCCTCTAACAATTTACTTAACACTCTTTCAGTTTGTTTTTTACTAATATCTGATCCCTTATTTCTACTATAATACAACCCAACAAGATGACGCCATTCAAAACCGAGACAGAATAAAATAAAAAGGGAACAACAAAAAGTCATTATAGCCTTTCTATCCTCCTGACTGGTGCATCCATCCTTTCTCCCTATCTGTTCCTCAGAAGTAAATAGTTTTTCCTCAGATGTGAGCAGGTTTTCTTCTGTCTCACTCATGTCCAGGGACAGGCAACTTAAAACAAATGTGAAGCAAAACAAAAGAGGAATCTTTAAATGGCTACCCTCCTTGTGCCCTTCCCTCAGGGACGAGCATTTTACCTTATCACTTACCCTTAGTCACTCCCCATGTGAGCCACCAAATGCTGCAGTCTGGCTGGGCACGATTCAGTAGCCACTTGTCAAAACAAACGAACTTTATTTTTAGAACCACACACGCCAAACAAAACAGCTCCTCAGGAAAAACTCTCAGAGCCCAACTGCCACAACCGGCTTCCCACAAGCCTCTCTCACCCCCACAAGCCTCTCCACCTCCCACAATCCTCCTACTCTTGAGGACGATTGACTGGTTCACCTGGGCAGAGCCAAATAAAGTTCCCCAATGAGCAGCTCTGTGGTCTGAAAAAGCAAGGAGACAGCCCAATAAGCATCACCTCAGAGGAGCCAATCAACTGGATTTTGCTGGGGCCGCTGTGAACCAATCATCAACTGGCAGTCTGAAACGGTGGGGAAGCAGCTCAATTAGCATCTCCATTGAGCATTACCACAGAGGAGCCAATCAGCTAGATGTTGCTGAGCCGCTGTGAGCCAATCATCAGCTGGCAGCTGAAAGTTTGCCGGCAGCTGGAAGTTAGCTGGGGCACCTTCGGTTGTGGCTTTCAACAGTGTGATACCAGTTAGGATTCTATATGTGCATACAAAAATATTTGTGCTGAATAGGCTACAGAGAAAGGGAGACAGGAATTCGCATATTTGTTAACTTTAAAAACACATGGAGAAATTTCAATTAAAAATTGACTAGATTTATAACACCTCCCTTTTTCATGAAAAAGGAAAGTCCAACTATAAACAATACCTCCTGTGAACTGCTTGTATTTCTACTCTGTTTGGGTTATTTTTCTACATCATATTAGGAATAGTAGTCATAGTCTAGTAGAGTATGGGTTAGTGTCAGGGATTCAGTATTTCGAATGGAAAATTGGAAAGTGAATCCAATGTGTATGCAAATATGTGCTACAAAAAATCTTCCCACTCTCATCCAGAACAATGTCTTGACATTACCTTAACCACAAATAAGACACAATTAGAGAAGAAGAGTTATAAAATCTGTGAATACATATCTGAAATGCAATATGCTCATGAGTTCAAAAACTTGGAGGTGGTAGAGGAGTTCCCAAAGAAAGGGACAGGGTAAACAATCCTCAAACATGGAGCTCTGCTGGCCTAAATACTTCTTGAGAAACTTCCTCTGAGATTGGGCATTTGAAATATATGTTGTTGTCAGGAGGTTTAGCTTCCTTTGTAGTGACAACATCAAAGCTGGGTCTGCATCTATGTGACCTGGAGGACATGTTCTTATTTTCCAATTAACAGGAGGCAACAGTGCTGATTTCTCTCTTCATAGGTAAACTGTGGCCACTGGGGGCTAAGTGTCTCCCCGTGTGGACTGTGAAGCAATTAGGCCACCCTCCACTTTTCGTGGTGCTGCTGCACTGGGTGTTTGATATTTGCTTCACGAAATGCAAGGAGTTCAACTGAGACACAGTGCTAGAGGGAGTTCTTTTACATGTGGTGGGTCAGGGTCTGCAGGAGAATGCACCAACCAGGCTTCTATCTTACATAGCTTGCCACCTTGAACATAGCAACCTGATTGTGTATATTGCCCTGAAACCTCTCCATATAGTATGAAGGCTTTACACAGAAGGGTCTGCTGGCTGCACCATGTCAGTCACAAGCCATTTGGAAGCCAACGGCGATTCCACATGGCCCCACCAAAGAAGTTTTATCACACACCTTCACACCACTGCTCTAGCCCCACTACTAAGCAGACTCCAACTTACTGGCATCTCTGATCTACACTATTTTAATGAAACCCAGTCAATCAAGGCACTGTCTGATATCCTCATGATCAGCAAGAGGACATCCAAAGTTTCTCCAGTGCCAACTGGTCATGGGAATTTCACAAATTTTATGGTATTTTTTGGCCGTTTTTTGAGGATGAAGCTGCAGGCACTGTGGTTTAACTTCACTCAGGAACCAGTAAATGGTTAGGAAGCTCAGTTCAATGAAAGCTCTGGAGAACTCTCACAGGCAAGGCTTACCAAAGAGTGGCCAAAAGGTAACATGAAGCCAGGCACATTGGGATCTACAATGTGAGGTCCACGTGTGTTTTGACTCTCAACTATGGCTGCCAAGTCTTTAAAAATAACATCATGTGATATCATGGCAGAGGTTCCCAATGTTCTGTGGAAAGTGACCCCGGGGCCTAGATCTCAGTTTCCAAGGGCGACTCTCATGCGTGGCCTCCTAAAATCCCAACACATTTCATGGCAATACTTCTCTGAGATCAGATCCTGAACTCAGTCTCTAAGGGGAATCACACCAGAGTTCAAGCCCAGGTGGACCCAGTCATCTCTTCCAACCACCACACAAATGACAACAATTAAAACCAAAACACTCCCACATGGCCCTCATCTTCTTTCATATAGACACTCATCATAACCTCTGACTGGAGGTTTCCATGAGAGGCACAGTCCAAGACAGTGCCCAAAATAAGCTCCCTTGCCCCTCATTTGCCTAAAGTTCGAGGGGAATGGAAACCCATCCTGTGATCCAGGAGTGATCAAATAGGCCTGCCATTAATACTGCACCGCTTCTCCAATTTGAGGCTTACTGACTATGGGGTTTAGATTCTTTATGTGTATTGGAGTCATGAGAAAACCCAAGAACCAATGGGTAGCCTCTTCAGGGCTTTAAAGAACTCATTTGACCCAAAGGATCCCTATTCTCAGTTGCTAGAGGTCAGCAACCTAACAGATGAAGGCAGGAGACTTTACTCACAATGATTAATCTTTTTGATATTTGGTTTTGGATACACTCATGGGATCTTTTTTAGATCCATCAGGTGCTGAGAATCTAAGCTACTGCCTCACACAGGGCCAAGAGGCTGATTCAGACACATCCCTTTCCAAAGCATTTAAGCAAAGAGCCACAGGTGATGCCCATTCATTTCCATTTGAAAACTGTTTTCTTCAGGCTTCAAAATGGTGTGGTCTGAGGCAAAGCGCTTCCTGACATTCAGGGTAAAAGAACCATATTTAAGCAAATGGCCCAATGAAGTGTTTCACAACTGAGACTTCACTATTCACAGTGATATCTAAGTTTTCTGAGATGCTCGCCATTCCCTTCAGCTATCAAGGAAAAGGCCATGTCACAGAGCTTGTAGGTGGTACATATCTTGGACACATAATGAAGAGCCTATTCTGGAGAGTGGCCAGAATTCAGGAAGAAAACAGGAACTTAGGAAGATAGTAGGTGTTGCCCATCAATAACTCAAGCTGCAGTCCTTTCATAAATTAGGCTGGATGAATGCTGGGATGCTTTCTACTAGACAGGACACATCCATTCATGCATTCTCTTTTCTAATGTCTACAACCATGGACACAGAGGGATACACAGATATAGAAACACTCACCTTGTCAAACGACTTACTAGAAACAGTCCAATCCAAACCAAACAAACCACCTTTTCTACCTATTCTCAGAACATAAGACAAAACAACAAAACCACAACCACACCCACAAAGGCACCTCCTTCCTCCAAGTAGGTCTGTGATATCTGGAGTGTCCTCTGACTAGTGGGCCATACTATGTTCCCCCGAAATGGCCTGTCCTGTCTCAGAACCGGTCTCCTTGTCCAACTCTCTAAAGTTGTCAGGAGTCAGGGGTGAACCACTACGTGCGTTCTCAGGAAAGGCCCCTCTTCAGAGTTCTCCTGGCATTTGGCCATTCTCTCATCAGTAAGTGCCTGCTGGGAGCCATTAGCCAAGTAGGTATGACAATTTTCTTGCCAGCGTACCCCCGTGCTGTTTAGTGGAAGAACTCCTGGAAAGTGACCTTGCTCAAGGACCAGGGCAGATCCGTGTTTAGGGTGTTCCCTGTTTAAGATAATCCGAGTTTAGGGTGTTCATGGTTTAGGAAGATTATTCCTGCCGGGAATAGGGCATATCCCGCTGCCTGAGTTCCTCTTGAGTTCTTAGGTTCAGACAGTATTTTTGGAAGACAGAAGCTCAGTGGAGGTGTGGATTTTGGCAGAGAACTTGGATTTCCCCAGAACATGTTTGTAGACGGCCGGTGTGAGATCGGGAATAAAGAATTGCTGTTGGAATCTACAAAGCTGTGAGTGGCTTCTGATTTCTGCCCAGCCAGACTGCAGCAGGTACCAAGAAATACTGACTCTGTCCTTGGTAAATCCAAACAAGTGTGACCACTGGGACTAAAACTGGGATGGGCACTGGGTGACTGGCTTCCTGGATCCCACGTTCAGAGAGTTGCATCACCAAAGAAATAAGGTGAGGTCACTTTCTTCAGGAACCGAATGAAGTCGCTGCCTTGGCAACTACTTTGTCCTAACAGTTGCTTCCAAGGGTCCTATGAGATGGAGGCTGCCGCTACATCCTGTGACCCTGTACAAGTTAGAATGGTATATCAACCATAGGCACTTGGGAACAGCTCTCCACACAGGCCTTGATTGTTCCAACTTCTCTACATTAGAAGAGGGAGGCTCATTCAGACACAACCCTTCATCCTGACCAGGTTGTTTGCCATGGTAGATAACTTTTGCTCTTTCAGGTCCTTCATAGATGCCTACATTATCTCCAGGGATCATTTCTGCATGGAGCATTGAGGTTCTCAAGAGGTGGAAGATCCCCTACATTCCTGTATTGTAAGACCAACTCTGTCCCTGCTCTTCTGTAAAGTTAGATTGAGGGTACAATGTATGGTTAGGCTTAATAATATGTTCAATTTGGGTTAGGAATCATTCTGCTGGATGAATAATGGTATTGGGAAGCTGTGATTTTATAAGAATATAGAGGAGAAACATAAGTATGAAAACAGAAATCTAGGTAAGATTTGAAGCCCAGAAGGGCATTGGGCCCTTGATTGGTATACTTAGCATTGAATAACAGTCTGCTCTGATGTCTCAGATAAATCAATATACAATGGCATAGGAACATGTACCTTGGGTGATTGAATGTGAAAGGGAATATCCAGTCAAATGTGATAGTCGGTAGAATTACGAAGATATCTGTTCGGGTTAGGAAGGAGAGTGAGTATAGAATTTAGATGAAAAGTTCTTTACAATAGGGTTTCGGGTAGAGAATGAAGGTAAATATCAGCACATGTGAAGAGTCAGTCACAATGATGAACTGGGGAAAATATGTAGGAAAGCAGATATCAATAGAGACAATAGGAAATGAGGTAAATTATAAAGTGAGTGATAGGATTAGACATTTGCAACAGGGTAAGATTGAATATATAATCTTAGGAAGAAAAACATATGTAGTCACCAATAGGATTGACATTTGAGAGCATTAGGCAACCTGGACATGGATGGTTTTAGTAATCCATGTTCACTTTCCATTCAGGCTTTGGTACAATCGTGTGATCTTTTCATTTTGTGTCCAGAATATTACTGAGATAAAATGTATATGTAGATCAGGTGACATAAGTATTTCTTCCACCATTTCTGGGAGCAATATTTTGAAGATGTATAAATTAGTATTATGGGTACAAATAGGTGTACGCTCTGTCTATGAATATAAAGAAAATGCATGAATAGACCATATTTTGAATAAATGATATAAATGTTTCCAACTTTAAATAGTGGATTAAATTGATAGCTGAAAATATACAGGATATCTGATATTGATATACATAAATTCATTCCAAACATTTATACATATTATGATAATATTAGGATTATGGTTTATCATGAAAAGTGTGTGAGTTTTGCTTCCAAAGTGATTATGGAAATCGAAAATAATGTGTTTGGAAAGAAGTCTCATGAAGAGACCAGCCAAGAATCCTGGAGGAATACATGTGTTCTGAAGCAGGAAGTGATTGAAAGTGAAACAAATTCGTACAAATTTGTGAACTTGTGGGAGAAATACATATCCTATGATGTGCAAAAATGAAGAAATAGTATTGTACCAGTGTTGAATGAATATGAACGTCAAAATACACATCATGTCCCATAGAAATATACATGCATTGATGTTAAACTGGATCAGTTACTGTAGAAATATTAGGATTTGTATGCACCATTCTCTGAATTTAGTTTTTAATACTAGGAAACAAATATGTATTTCAGGTGGATGAATATTTCTGAGAACATTTTTGTGAAAAGTTGATGAAAAATCCACATACATGAACATGAAGGAATTTAGGGAGTGTATATAAGACACATATATTTTATATTTTAAAAAATCTGGAGATATATATATATATATATATATATATATATATATATATATATATACACACTAAAAGACACACAGACATTAAAATGTAGCAATATATATGCAAATAGAAATTCATCATGAAATATATATCATCCACAGATGCAAAAATATTCATTTTACTGAACATGGATTTATGTATAATATTGTACTACTAGGAAGCTCACCCATAGGTTGTATTTTCAGTTCCAACAGCGTGTAGGAGGAATGATCTCTTCTCATAATTTGTATCTTCCATCAGCCACCTCAAAAATTTACATGTGTTAACAGGTAGGATGCTATATGTGCATATAAAAATACATGTGGTGAATAGGCTACAGAGAAAGGGAGACAGGAATTCACATATTTGTTTACTTTAAAAACACATAGAGAACTATTTCAATTAAAAATTGACTAGATTTTTAACACCTACTGTTTATCATGCAAAAGGCAACTCAAACCATACAGCATGCCTCCTCTGAACTTCTTATATTTCTATTCTGTTTGGGTAATTTTTCTCCATCATATTAGGATTAGTTTTCAGAGGCTAGTAGGGTATGTGTTTGTTTCAGGGATTCAGTATTTCAAATGGAAAATAGGAAAATGCATCCAATGTGTATGTAAATATGTGCTACGCAAAAATATTCTCACTGTCATCCAGATCAATGCCGTAACATTACCTTCGCCCCAAGTAAGACACAATTAGAAGAGGAGAGATAGAAAATCTGTAAAAATATATCTGGAATGGAAAATGCTCAGGAATTCACAAGCTTGGAGGTAGTAGATGTGTTTCCAGAAGTAAGGGACAGGGTAAACACTCCACAAACATGGAGCTATGTTGGCCTAAAGACATCTTTAGAAACTGCCTCTGAGGTCGGGCACTTGAAATATAGGTTGTTGTCAGGAGCTTTATCTTTCTTTGTAGTGAGAAAATCAAAGCTGGGTCTGCATCGATGTGACCTGGAGGACATGGTCTCATATATTCCAATAAATATTAGGCAGCAGTGCTGAATTCTCTCTTTGTAGATAACTGTGACCACTGGGGGCTAAGTGTCTCCCCGTGTGGACTGTGAAGCTATTTGGTCATCCTCCACTTTTTGTGGTGTTTCTTGCTGCTGCACTTGGAATTTGGTATTTGCTTCATGAAATACAAAAAGTTCAACTGGGACACAATAATATAGAGAGTTGTGTCACGTGTCATGTGTGTGTCAGGGTCTGCAGAAGAATGCACCAACCAGGCTTCTATCCCACATAGCTTGCCTCCTTGACAAATAGCAACCTGATTCTGAACATTGCCCTGAAACTTCTCCATTTAACAAGATGCCTTTACATACAAGGTTCTGCTGGCTGCACCATGTAAATCACAACCCATTTGGAAGCCAATGGCAGATCCACATGGCCCCCCCACAGACGTTTTATCACACACCTCCACAAAACTGCTATACAACCACTAATAAGCAGGCTCCAACGTACTGACATCTCTGTTCTACACAATTATTATGAAACCCAATAAATTAAGGCACTGTCTGATTCACTCAAATCAGCAACAGAACATCCAAGGTTCTCCAGTGCCACCTGGTCATGGGAATTTCAAAAATGTCATCGTATTTATGTAGCCATTTTTCAAGGATGAAGTTGGAGGCACTGTGGGTTTCAATTCATTCAGGAACCATTAAATGTTGAGGAATATCATTTCAATGAGTGCTCTGGAGAACTCTCACAGGCAAGGCTTCCCAAAGATTGGCCAAAATGTTACATGAAGCCAGGCCCATAGAGGTCTACAATGTGAGGTCCATGTGTGTTTTGACTCTCAACTATGGCTGCCAATTCTTTCAGAATAAAATCATATGATATCATTTCTGAGATTCCCTGTACTCTGTGGAAAGCCACCCTTGGTCTAGATCTCAGTTTCCAAGGGCGACTCTCATGCTTGGCCTCCAAAATTCTTAACACAATTCATGGCAATACTTCTCTTAGGTCAGTTCCATAATGCAGTCTCTAAGGGGAATCACACCAGAGTTTAAACCTCGGTGGACCCAGTCATCTCTTCCAACCGCCACACAAATGACAAAAATTAAAACCAAAACACTCCCACATAGCCCTCATATCCTTCCATATAGACACTCATCATAACCTCTGGTTGAAGCTTTAGATGAGGGGCACATCCAATGACAGTGTCCAAAATAAGCTCCCTTGCCCCTCATTTGCCTAAAGTCATTTTGGCCCGGACAGCTTCCTGTGAACCAGGAGTGATCAAATATGCCTGCTCTTAATGCTGCTCTGCTTCGCCAATTTGAGGCCTACTGACAGTCAGGTATAGATTCTTCATGTGATTTGGAGTCATGAGTAAACCCAAGCACCTCTGTAGGGCTTTGAAGACCTTATTTGACCCAAAGGATCCCTATTCTCACTTGATGGAGGTCAGGAAACTAAGAGAGAAAGGCTAGAAGCTTCATCCACAATAACTGATCTTTTTGCCATTTTGGTTTTTGATGCAAACATGGGATCTTTCTTTAGATCCATCTGGTGCTGAGAATCTAAACCACAACCTCACACAGGGCCGAGATGCTGATTCAGACACATCCCTTTCCAAAGCAATTAAGCAAAGAGCCACAGGTGATGCCCATTCATTTCTATTTGAAAACTATTTTCTTCAGGCTTCACAAAGTGTGTCCTGAGGCAAAGACCTTCCTGACATTCACGGCAACAGAACAATATCTAAGCAAAAGACCCAAAGCAGGGTATCTCCACTGAGACTTTCTTGGTCACACTGATATCTGAGTTTTTTGAGATGCTCCCATTCCCTTCAGCTATTCAGTACATGGCTATTTCACAGAGTTTGGAGGTGGTACATATCTTGGACAAAAAACGATGAGCCTATTCTGGAGAGTTGCAGAATTCAGGAAGAATACTGGAACTTAGTAAGATAATAGGTGTTGCCCATTATAAGGCAAGCTGCAGTCCATTCATAAATTGGGCAGGATGAATGCTGGGAGTTTTCAACTAGAAACGACACATCCATTGATGCATTCTCTTTACTAATGTCTACAACAACTGACAGTGGGATACACAGACATAGAAACACTCGCTTTGTCAAATGACATACAAGAAACTGTCCACCCCAAACCGAACAAACCGACTTTCCAACCTATTCTCAGAACATGAGACAAAACCATGTACTCACACCCACATTCAAAAAGGCACCTCCTTCCCCCAAGTAGGTCTGTGACTATATGAAGTGTCCTCTGACTGGGGGGCTATACTATGTTCCCCCAAAATGGCCTGTACGGTCTCAGATTTTGTCTCTTTTTCAACTCTGTGAAATTGCCAGGAGCCACTGGTGAGCAACTACCTGCTTTCTCAGGAAAGGCCCCTCTTCAGAGCTCTCCTGGCATTTGGCCATCCTCACATAAGTAGGTACCAAGAAAGACTGAGCTTGTCCTTGGTAAACCCAAACAAGTGAGCCCACAGGGACTTTGACTGGGACTGGCTCTTGGTGCCTGGCTTCCTGGATCCCTAGTTCAGATAGTTCCATCACCAAAGAAGTTAAGTAGGTCAATTCCTTCAGGAAATCAATGAGGTCACTGCCTTGACAACCACTTTGTCCTAACAGTTGCTTCCAAGGGTGCCATGACATGGAGGCTGCCCCTACTTCCTGTGACACTTTCACAAGTTAGAATGGCATATCAATCATAGTGACCTGGGAACAGCTCTCCACACAGGCCTGGTTTGGTCCATCTCCTCTACATTAAGAAGAGAGAGGCTGATTTATACACATCCCTTCATCCTGACCAGGGTATTTGCCTTGGATGATGACTTTTGCTCTCTTAGGTCCTCCTTAGCTGCCTACATCTTATTCAGGGATCATTTCTGCATGGACCTTTGAGGTTCTCAGCAGGTGGAGGATACCCTACATTCCTGTATTGTAAGACCAACACATTACCTGCTCTTCTGTAAAGTGAGATTGAGGGAACAGTGTATGGTTAGGGTTAATAACAGGTTCTATTTGGGTTAGGAAACCCTCTGTGAGATGAATAATGGTATTGGGAACCAGAGATATTTACAAGAATATAGAGGTGAAATATAAGTTTGAAAATAGAAATCTAGGTAAGATTTGAAGGCCAGTAAGGCATCATGCCCTTGAGTGGGATACTTAGCTTTGAATTATATTCTGCACAGATGTCTCAGTTGAATCGATATACAATGGCATAGAACCTTGTACCTTCGATGATTGAATGTCAAAGAGAACATCCAGTCAAAACGGGATACTCAGTAGAATTTGGATGATAGTCAGTAGATTTTGAAAGAAGAGTGAGTATAGGAGTGGGACCAAAAGTTCTTTAGCAATAGGCTTTCAGGTAGACAGTGAATGTAAATGTCAGCACATGTGAAGAGTCAGTCACAATAATGAACTGGGATAATATGTAGGGAAGCAGATATCAATAGAGACATTAGGAAATCCGGCAAAGTATAAAGTGAGTGATAGTATTAGACATTTTCAACAGGGTTGAGGTTGAATATATAATCTTAGGAAGAAACAAATACGTAGTCACCAATAGGATTTACATTTGAGAGCATTAGGCAACCTGGACATGGATGTTTTGGTACAATCATAGTGTCACATTATTTTGTGTGTGTAAAGAATATTACTGTGATAAAATGTATATGTAGATCAGGTGACATGAGTAATTTTTCCAACACTTCTGGGAGCTACATTTTGAAGATGAATAAATTAGTATTGGGGTTACAAATACATGTACCCTGAGTCGATAAATATAAAGATAATGCATGAATAGACCATACTGTGAATAAATAATATAAGTGGTTCCAACTTTAAATAATGGATTAAATTGAGATTGGAAAATATACAGGGAATCTTATATTGATATACAATCATTCATTCCAACCAGTTACACAAGTAATGGTAATATTAGGGTTGTGGTATATCATGAAGAGTGTTTGAGTTTGCTTCAAAATGATTATGGAAATCAAAAATAATGTGTTTGGAAAAAAGTGTCATGAAAAGACCAGCCAAGAAACCAGTAGGAATACGTGTGTTCTGAAGCAGAAATGATTGAAAGTGAATCAAACGCCTATAAATTTGTGAACTTGTGGATGAAATATATATCCTATGATGTGCATAAACTGAAGAAATTGTAATGTACCAGTGTTGAATAAAATGAACTTCAAAATACACATCAGGTCCCATAGAAATCTACTTGCATTGATTTTAAACTGGGTCAGTCACTGTAGAAATATTAGGATTGCATGCACTATTCACTGAAGTTAGTTTTCTGTACTAGGAAACAAATATGTATTTCAGGTGGATGAATATTTCTGAGAATAATCTTGTAAAAAGTTGATTATAAATCCACATACATGAACATGAATGAATATAGGGAGTGTACATAAGACACATATATTTTATATTTTGAAAAATCTGGAGAGTGTATATATATAAATATATATATATATATATATATATATATATATATATATATATATATATATATACACACACACACACACAAAACACACACACAGACAATAAAAGTAGAAATATATATGCCAATCGAAATTCATCATGAAATATATATCATTCACAGATTCAAAAATATTTATTTCACTAAAAATGGTTTTATGTATAATGTTGTTCTACTAGGAATCTCACCCATAGGTTGAATTTTCAGTTCCAACAGAATTTATGGGGAGTGATTTCTTCTCACAATTTGTATCTGCCAACTCAGTCACCTCACAAGAATGTACGTGTGATACCAAGTAGGATTCTATATGTGCAGATAAAATTAAATGTGCTGAAGTGACTACAGAGAAATGGAGACAGGAATTCACATATTTGTTAACTTTAACAAATTTTTAAAAACACATGGAGAACGATTTCAATTAAAAATTAACTAGATTTATAACACCTACCCTATATCATGCAAAAGGCAAGTCCAACTATACACCATGCCTCCTTTGAACTGCTTGTATTTCTATTCTGTTTGGGTTATTTTTCAGCATCATATTAGGATTATTAGTCAGAGTCTAGTAGGGTATGGGTTTGTGTCAGTTGTCCTGGCAGGCCGGACACATCAATGTGGGCGGCAAACCTAGTTGGGGAGGAAAGAAAGGACAAGAGACACAAGAGATGACAGCAAGACAGGAGTTCTGATCATGCTGAAAACTTTTATTGTTCTCACATGGGAATTTACATGCTGCAGATGGGAAAGCTCTCTTGTCGGCAGTTGCAGGATGTCTTCACAAAGTGAGATAACCTCAGGATGTTTCAGGAAGACAGATGGCCGCAGGATGTCTCAGGGAGATAGATGGCTGTGGGATGTCTCCCAGGCAGGATATCTCCCAGGGGGCTGTTTTTTGTCAGTGTCAGGCTATTCTTGGAGGGAGAACTTTCTTCTAGCCCCTGACATCAACCTTTTTCTTATATAAAATGTTTGACCATACCTTACCCACTATATTTTTAGGGGGTGATAGAGGCTCTTTTTATCTAGGAGGCCTTAGAATATCTCCTGATCCGAGTGAGCGTATTCACTACGAGATTTCGTGGTGGCCTTGGTATGTTTTTGGAGGAGATGGCTTTGAGGGGAAGCATGCCAACCGCCATGCCCCAGAGTGTGTCCCTCAGAGGTCTTGGGTTTTTGGATCCGTGGATCCATCCTCCTGCAGTCCTTCCTGCACCCTCCATTATTATGGCTTAGATAATATGGCTAATTAATTATGGCTAAAGTCCTCACTCCATGGGTGCGTCCTCCCCCAAGTGGAGGGTCCATGGAGGACGAACCCTTATGGCAAGGGCAGAAGATGGTTGGTCAGAGTTGTTACTTATAGATTAATGTAAGAAAGAGAGATCTGTGGGGATGTAAACTTAAGAAATAAGCCTGTGAGAAGGGTAGAACATCCTTTTAAATGTTGGCAGCACAGTCTTCCAGCTCCAGACGATGATAGTGTACCTGTATGGACTTAGAGGCCAAAGTATTAATGTGATCTTTAATAAATTGTACCAGCCTGTTTATAATACAGAGTTCTATGGACACAATTAAAAGTAAACCCAACAAAGGGCTTAAGAGGGGAAGAAGGTAGGGTAGAAATCCATTAAACCTATTCCAGAGGGGATTTTCAAAAAGTTCCCTTCGTCTCTTTTCTAGATCTTCTTGAAGCTGCTTAATTTTAGTGCGTACTATGTCTGATTTATTGTCATAAAAGCAGCATCGTTCTCCTAAGGACAAGCAAATACCTCCCTGGTTAGCTGTCAGCAAATCTAAGCCTCGTCTGTTTTGAAGGAATACTTCTGCAAGGGAGTGTATTAGTTTCTGAAAATCTTTAATGGTTCCTGATAGAGTTTGTACATCATTTATAAGTTGTTGAGACAGGCGATGGTAAGAGTGTATAGCAGTGCTAAGCCAGCTGTACCTGTGCCCACAGCAGATGTTATTCCAAGGCTGGCAAGGAGTGGTAAGGCCTGTATTACCCGCCTGTGTCTTTTGACTAAGGTGTCTAGGCTAGGAAGGCGTAGAGGTTCATCTCTTTGGACAATAGATATATCAGGGAGTAACAAGGCAAGAACACAGCCAACGATCCAATTTGCTGGAAGCCTGGGGAAGGCCGAGTTTCCTCCACACATAAAAACTGTGCTATTGCGGGGACAAAGAGATGGGGTGGGTGAGGAATAATTTTATACTGTTGAGCAAGTCCACATGTATTTGTTTTTTGTATGGGTTTTATAGGCTCAACCAGTCCTTGTCTCATTCTCCCAAGGCCTGTACCAGGGACGAAATTCATAGGAAGCATTTGATGAGTCACCATGGAATTGGGACTGGCAAGAGTAACTTCCATTTGACTCAAAATATCTCGGCCCCGTAGGTTAACAGGGAGGTCAGGAACAACGAAATGAGTGACAGTTCCCTTATTGCCCTCTTTATCAGTCCAGCTAAGAGCCCTAGCACTGACCAGACGATATTTTGACTGTCCTATCCCTTTAAGGTCAGTCAAGGATGGGGTGAGGGGCCAACCTGATGGCCAGTATTTTTGAGAAATAATTGTGGCATCAGCTCCAGTATCTAGAATACCTTGGAATTCTTTTCCTTCAATAAGTAAGGAAAGGGTGGGTCTATTGTGAGAAATGGGTTGAACCCAATATATATCAGAGAAGCCCAGGAGGCAGTCCCTCGCAGTAGGTTTTGATGGTGGAAGTGCCTCCTTAATCTAATGGAAGGAGTATTAATTGTGCAAGTCTTCTTCCTGTGGGGATGGCCGCAACTCCATTAATAGCTGTGGCCAGTATTTTTATTTCTCCAGTGAAATCATTATCATTACTGCCAGGGTAGACCTGAACACCTTGTAAGGTAGTAGAGGCTCTTTCAAGAATAAGGGCAAATGTATGAGATGGAGGGAGACACATAATTCCAGTGGATATTATCTGGGGCCATTGCATTGAGTCTAATATTGTATCGGTGGCGGCACAGAGGTTCAATCCTGTGCTGCCTGGGGTGACTAGTGGGAGGAAGGCAATTGTGGAGAAAGATTTTGAGGTAGGTTGGGAGTTTGGGAGGGAACAAATAGTATTGCCCCTGGGTTTGTCCTGGGGGATGTCATGGCCAGGGCCTGGCCCCGCAGGGAGTTTCCCGAGAAGCAGGAAGAAATAGGCTCTCTGAGGCATTTGTCTTAGATCTACACTCACTGGCCCAGTGATGACCTTTACCACATCTAGGGCAAAGGGTAGCTGGGGGCTGTTTAGCCCCAGTTTGAGGAAACGCTATTCCTAGGCTTTGTTTGCCTGTCGGACACTCACGTGCAAAATGGCCAGGTTGTTTACAAGTAAAGCAAGTATGTGAGCCAGGATTGTGAAAGGCCTTGTTAAAGTCGGCACCTAGGGAGAGACCGATAGAATGGGCTGCACCCACCCCTGCACAGAGTCTAATAAAGTCAGAAAGTTTCCCTTTATCCTTATGTGGTCAAAGAACATCCTGACATGCCGGGTTGGCATTTTCAAAGGCAAGTTGTTTTACAAAGGTGTTTTCACTTTCACTTGGTCCAAGCAAGCATTCTGCAGCTAGGTTAAGCCGGGGAACAAAGTAGGGATAAGGCTCCTCAGGGGGGCCCTTGTCGAATTTTTGCCAGGGAAGTGGTAGCTGAGGCCTTTTGAGGGAGGTGTCTCCAAGCATATAAGCCAGCCATCTGAATCTGCACCAAAAGTCCAGAAGGGAAATGTGCTTGTTTAGTTTTAGTGTCAAAAGGCGCATTGTCCACTAGCTTAACATAAGTCCCGGATTTAGAGGAGGCCTTAGTTAAAATTTTTTGAGCAGTTTCCCGACAGTGCTCTTTGAAATCTGCATTCCATAACAGGAAGTCTTCGGCACTGAGTGTAGCTTGGTCTAAAAATTTCCAATCATTGGGAGTAAGCCATTGTGCACTGTGGCTTTCTAATAAAGCCAACGTGTAGGGTGCAGTAGGGCCATAGTGAGCACAACCCTTTTTAAGTTTTTCAAGAAAACGCAGGCTTAATTTTTTGTAGACTCTGGGTTCCTTCCGGCCTAGGGGTGAACTCCTCATCCTTTGAGTCCTGAACTCCTTGATTCATTTCCCCCGCTTCCTCCTCCTGATCCTCTTCTAAGTCTTTTACCTCAGGCTGGGCAGGCTTATCTATGTGACTGGTGGTGACTGGGAAGGTGAGAACAGGCCAAGGGAGTAGCTTCGGCTTTGTATTAGACTGCTGTGGGCCAGCTTGCGTTGACTCCGTGCCTAAGGCTAATGAACGGAGCTCAGAGTCAAGGGATCTAAATTCTTTTAAAAGTTGGATCTTTTCCCATCTATGTTGGAAGGATGCTTGCAAAGGAGCCAGGTTAGGCAAGGGAAGTGGGGAAAAAATATCTGGGGGGGCATTTGGCCACTGAAGGGCCAGAGCACAAAAGGCAGTAGGGATATAGGAGGGAGATGGATGTGTAAGTCCTATAGGCTGTGGCAGGGTCCTGAGAGGTGGCGGGTCTTCTGAATGGTAGCGAGCTGCTTCCTTCTCCAAGGTAGCCTCCTCCCCAGGGGTCAATGTATTTTTGGGATTTAAAACTGGATAAAGGCGGTCGGTAATCATTGGAGCCTTATTCATTAGGGTGGTATTTTGAGGGGGACCAGGAAGGTTCCCAGGTTTCTGGGGAGACTGAGAAGGGTGTATGTCTATACTAATGATAGGCATGCCGAGGGAGGATGAGAGGTCTTTTGCATAGTCTCTTCCCCAACGTGACAAGTTTTAAGGAACCATTGTCAAAGGGTGAACTTTTAAGAATTTCATTAGTTAAGTTCCAGTAAGAAAAGGTGGGAACAGGCACCTTTTTTGGGCCCAAGGATTCATAATAATCTTTTAAACAGTCTCCTACTCTAAGCCATCTTTTGCCATCAATGGTCCCTTCAAGGGGAAACCATGGACACAATTCTCCTATGTATGAAAAGAAAAATTTTAAGTCCTTTTTCTTAACACGTGCCCCCCCCCCCATGTCTTGAAGAACCCCTTGAGGCCTTACAAAAACAAATAATGTGACGAAACTGCTTGTCCCATGGTGGGTCACTCACCGTGCATTATCCCCACCCTCCTCCTGGATCTGTCTCTCGGTGGTGCCTGCTGAGGCGATCGCGAGCTCCACTTGACCAAGTCTTCCAGGAGGACAGGGTTCCCCCTCAAAGGCTCGAATCCCAGTCTATGGGCGTGAGATGTCCCGAGCGGCAGAACACATCAACGTGGGCAATGAACCTAGATGGGGAGGAACGAAGGGACAAGAGACAAGAGAGATGACAGCAAGACAGGAGTTCTGATCAAGCTGCAAACTTTTATTGTTCACACAGGGGTATTTATATGCTGGATGTGGGAAAGCTCTCTTATCGGCAGTTCCTGGATGTCTTCACAAGGTGAGATAATCTCAGGATGTTTCAAGAAGACAGATGGCCGCAGGATATCTCATGGACACAGATGGCTACAGGATGTCTCCCAGACAGGATGTCTACTGGGGGCTGTTTCTTGTGAGTGTTAGGCTATTTTTTGAAGGAGAATTCCTTCTACCCCTGAGAGTCAGGGATTCAGTATTTTGAATGGAAAATTGGAAAAAGAATCCAATGTGTATGCAAATAAGTGCTACCCAAAAATCTTCCCACTCTCATTCAGAACAATGCCTTTACATTACCTTCACCCCAAGTAAGAAACAATTAGAGGAGAAAAGTAAGAAAATCTGTGAATACACATCTGGAATAGAAAATGCTCAGGAGTTCACAACCTAGGAGGTGATAGAGGAGTTTCCAAAAGTAAGGGACAGGGTAAAACGCCACAAACATGGAGCTCTGCTGGCCTAAAGACTTCTTGAGAAAAGGCCTCTGAGGTTGGGCACTTGAAATATATGTTGTTGTGAGGAGCTTTAGCTTCCTTTGTAGTGAGACCATCAAAGCTGGGTCTGCTTCTATGTGACCTGGAGGACATGGTTTCTTATTTTCCAATGGACATAGGTAGCAGTGCTGAATTCTGTCTTTGTAGGTAAACTGTTGCCCCTGGGGGCTAAGTGTCTTCCAGTGCGGACTGTGAAGACATTTAAGCATCCTCCACTTTTCGTGGTTTTTCTTGGAGCTGCACTGGGCGTTTGGTATTTGCTTCACGAAATACGAGGAGTTAAACTGGGACACAGTGCTGGAGGGAGTTCTGTCACGTGTTTTGGGTAAGGGTCTGCAGGAGAATGCACCAACCAGGCTTCTATCCCACATAGCTTGCCCCCTTGACCATAGCAATCTGATTCTAAACATTGCACTGAAACCTCTCCATATAACAAGTTGCTTTTACATACAAGGGTCTGGGGTCTGGGGACTGCACCATGTCAGTCACAAACCATTTGGAAGCCAATGACTTATCCACATGACCCCACCACAGATGTTTTAACACACACCTTCACACCACTGCTGATGAATCATCAGGCTCCAAATTACTGGCATCTCTGTTCGACACCATTTTCCTGAAACACAGTCAATTAAGGCACTGTCTGGTACACTCATGATCATCAATAGAACATCCAAAGGTTCTCCAGTGCCACTTGGTCATGGGAATTTCAAAAATTTAATGGTATTAATCTAGCCATTTTTCAAGGATGACGTTGGAGTCACTGTGGGTTTCAATTCACTCGGGAACCATTAAATGGAGAGGGAGCTCATTTCAATGAATGCTCTGGAGAACTCTAACAGGCAAGGATTCCCAAAGAAAGGCCAAAAGGTCACATGAAGCCAGGCCCACTGAGGTCTACAATTTGAGGTTCATGTGTATTTTGACTTGCAACTATGGCTGCCATGTCTTTAAGAATAAAATCATGAGATATCCTTCCTGAGATTACCAGTGCTGTGTGCAAAGCAAACATGGGTCTAGATCTCAGTTTCCAAGAGCGACTCTCATGTGTGCCATCTGAAATCCCAACACAATTCATGGCAATACTTCTTTGAGTTCAGTTCCAGAACTCAGTCTTTAAGGGGAATCACACCAGTGTTCAAGCCCAAGTGGACCCAGTCATCTCTTCCAACCGCCACACAAATGACAACAATTAAAACCAAAACACTTCCACATGACCCTAATCATCTTCCACATAGACACTCATCATAACCTCTGGCTGTAGGTTTCCATTAGGGGTGGAGCCAAAGACATTTTCCAAAATAAGCTCTCTTGCCCCCATTTGCCTAACATCAGTGTGGCCAGGGCACCCTTCTTGTGAACCAGGAGTGATCAAAAAGGCCTGCCTTTAATACTGCTCTGATTCTCCATTTTGAGGGCTACTGACTCTGGGGTTTAGATTCTTTATGTTAACTGGAGTCATGAGAAAACCCAAGCACCTATGGTCTAGAGACTGCAGGGCTTCGTAGAACTTCTTTCACCCAAAGGACCCTAATCTCAATGATGGAGGTCAGGAACCTTACAGAGGAGGGAGAGAGACTTCATCCACAATGAGTGCTCTTTAGGCTCTTTTGGTTTTGGATGCACACATGGGATTTTTCTATAGATCCATCTGGTGGTGAGAATCTAAGCCACAGGCTCACACAGGGCCAAGAGGCTGATTCAGATACATCCCTTTCCAAAGCAATTAAGCAAAGAGCCACAGGTGATGCCCATTAATTTCCATTTGAAAACTGTTTTCTTCAAGCTTCAAAAAGGGGTGGCCTGAGGCAAAGACCTTTCTGACATTCAGGGCAACAGAAGAATAGGTAAACAAATGCCCCAAAGCAGGGTTTCTCCACTGAGACTTTCCTGGTCACACTGATATTTGAGTTTTCTGAGATGCTCACAATTCCCTTCAGCTATCCAGTACATGGCCATGTCACAGAGCTTGGAGGTGGTACATATCTTTTACACAAAACCATGAGTCTATTCTTGAGATTGGCTAGAATTCAGGAAGAATACTGGAACTTAGGAAGGTACTAGGTGTTTCCCATCCATAAGGCAAGACACAGACCATTCATAAATTTGGCAGGATGAATGCTGGGAAGCTTTCTACTAGACAGGACACATCTATTGATGCATTCTCTTTTCTAATGTCTACAACCACAGACACAGTGGGATACACAGACATAGAAAAACTCGCCTTGTCAATCGACTTACTAGAAACAATTCACAGAAAACCAAACAATCCAACTTTCCTACTTATTCTCAGAACATGAGACAAAACCAAAAACCCACACACACACCCACACCAACACAGACCCCCAAGTAGGTCTGTGACTATCCGGATTGTCCTCTGAATGGTGGGTCATA